>NC_092343.1:279923820-280239601 GCF_046630445.1 Rutidosis leptorrhynchoides | reverse complement strand
TATATATATATATATATATATATATATATATATATATTTAATATATAATATATTTAATCTTTAGAATTAATTAAATATTATACGTGCGTAGTAAAAATGTAACTTTTACTATAATGACACGGACGTGATCTCACGACTCATGTACCACTTTCGGTTTTTTGAGCGCACTTTCGTACGTTTAGAAAACTAGCCTTTTACGTTACGCGACGTGTACCTTTTACAAAAATTAGACTTACTTATCAATAATTTATCTTTATAAAAATATCACTTATAAAATTTAGCTTTGTGGTCATTTACTTATTTAAATCAAAGTCTCGTTGTTTATCAAAGTATTTTATTTTAAATTAAACATTTTTTGACATTTACCTTTATTAATAACTAGACTTAAATTAATTAAAAACTAACCTACTCAAAGTGTAACTTAATCTTTTGAGTGTTTTGGTCATTTCCTTTTATAATTCATAATCTTGTTATATATCAAAGCCTATTTATTAATATTAGTTTAAAATCAAAACGTTTTATGACTAATTTAAAATATAGATAAGTATTTAAAATTTATCTAATAGCCTACTAGTTAACTTTTCAAAACCAATTATATTTCAAGGTTTGTTTTATAATCGTTTAGAAAAATATTATAACTCGTAACGTTTTCATTTAAAAACTTAATACAATTCCTTTATATATTAACTTTTTAAATATCAATCGCATCATTAAGCGAAGGTTACTATCGTGTACTAAACTAATTTAAAAAACATATATATTTAATGAACACGTTTTAATGTACGTTGCAAATTATATTAATATATCTAAAAATCAATATACCAACTTACGTTATCTAAACAAAGACATTTTAATAAACAAGCTTTATTATATTGGAAAACGTTTTCGCACATTTGTAAATAGATCAATTAAATATTATGGAATTCAATTCTCCACTAACCTTTGTCTAATCCTCAATAATAACACTTTTGTTCTTACACATAATCACTTTACAAAATATTCCGAATAACGTTAAAAGTAAGGGTTTCCTAAATCAAAGTGGACCTCATTAATTCTAATTCAATGTATTTGATGATTCAATCATTTGTTATTATCTTTTAATCTCGTCGATTAACTTACATCGAACAAATACGTTCATGTAAAGTATTATTCATTCAATACCTTGATAGCATTTCCAAATTCATAAAATAAATCTCATATCTTATATTCATTTCAACTAATCCGTTCAATGTTTTATCAATATTTCTCAATTTAAAAATCACACATATGTATATATATTTATTTACACATAATTGTTCGTGAATCGTCAGGCATGGTCAAAGGGTATTTGATTAAATGAATATAGTTTCAAAACTTTCGAGACTCAACATTATAGATTTTTGCTTATCGTGTCGGGTACATATAAAGATTAAAGTTTAAATTTGATCGGAAATTTCCGGGTCATCACAGTACCTACCCGTTAAAAGAAATTTTGTCCCGAAATTTGATAGAGGTTGTCATGGTTAACAGTAAGAATGTTATTATGATGAATATAAGCTGATACATAGCATTTTATCCTGATTAAGAAATACGGATAAAATAATTCGATTTCTCGAAGCGTATGAGTGAAGCTATCATAAAAGAGCGAATGAGTAAATGTAGAATCGTAGTTATGATTGATTTCCGGAATTTAAGGGATTTAAAGAAAATCTTTGTAATAAGATTTGGTTCTTCGGCGATTAAGGAAATCAAGATCTTCTTTGATTTAATACGGTAATCTTTTTCGATTGTTATGTCGGATATTTCACTATAAATCCACCGTCTTCTTTTCCTTATTCTCTCATCTCTCATCTTCTATACTTTCTTCCTCAATTCATACTTTAAAGTATTCGTTAATATGCTTCATCCCATCCTGATCCTTGATATCCTCTTAACTTTCATATCTGTCATTCTTCTTTTTAATCTGCCACCGGAAGAATCTATTTACTTCTACTATACCCTAGTGTTTATAGTGTTTTTAGTTCTCCCGTGTCTTTACGTTGCTATATGCATTGACATATACGGTTTATAATTTCTGGGTGGTTGTTGGGTTTTATATCTTCCCTCATGCTTCGATGTCCCTGCTTCTGTCTTTTATAATCGTTTCCATCCACAGTTAATGTTCTCTTCTATTTGCTTCGGTTTATACCCCAAATTTCTATTTCGGAGCTTTGTCCTTTCGTTTCTTCTTCTTGCGATTAAATAGTTCTTGTAATGGTCCGAAATTCGCACATATGGATTTCAGAATGAACATTGTTAATGTTCTAAGAAGGAATTTGAAATGGTACGATCTTGATTTGTTAAATTACCAGAATACCCTGGAAAAAACCGAATCATCAAGAAATATTTCCTTGATATGTTTAGAGATTAGATAGAATGTAAAAGTCGTGTAAATGACACATGATGACGGTATGTTCTGTGAATCATCACGTCCATTAGAAACTCAGCATGAATTATTGTAATATAATGACGTTGATCAAGTGTCATTATATTATATTAACTCATGCATCAGTTCCCAACATTACTTCAAAACATTCATATTTGAATTTTTCAGAATTTAGAAACTACACAGTTTCTTTTTATGTTGCAGATATTACGGAGACATAAATGATCTCAGATAAGGATAGTTGTGAAAATATCTCCAGAGATTTGGAGAATATGTATAATAAAAGATACGAAGATACCTTATAATATTTAAGGTAAGATGATGATGAAGAATATCTGTCTGTGAAGGTTTAGAATACGGGGTAACGTGTTTGCTAATGATTTCAGCAGACACTGAATCATTTGGATCCCTTGAAGGCAGGTTCAGTCCTTGTGATTTATCCACAGCCTCTTTCATACTTTGCTCAATCTTTTTTCCAGTTCCAAACCTTCTCTTTTTCTGAGCTTTACCAACACACTATTCTTTATCATCAAACTTTTAACTGTTAAGGTCATTTACAGTTTTTTCTGCTTCATTAGTATTTCGAAAAACTGGCTCGCAGTTTAAGGTGTTTTCAGAAACTTCACATTCGAAATCTGTAATTCTTGGAGGTAGACATTATAGGTATAACCGTTGGCGTAGAGACACTACGGAATTCAAAATACTGATTGCTAATTCCCTGGTGATTGGTACGTCAGGTTAAGATACGGGTGAATATACAGTCGAGTTTCTACGAACAATTTTAATGGTTTTTTTTTTTTCGAAGAGACTTGAACCCTTGATCAATGAGGTTGTTAACTTCTCTACTATTGTGGTGGGATATAAAAGGTTCCCCATTAACAATGGTGAAAGGGCAACGTATCTATCGGGGTTATAATAAGACGGGTCCGACTGAAAAGTCGAAGTTGACTTGCTGGAGCTGTGACAAAATTGGCTACTTTGAAGGGAATCGTAAAGTTTATTTTTGCTAATAAATGCTAAAGAATTCGACGCGATACGTGTTAAACTATGACTTTGGTTTCGAGAGCTTTTCAGGTACAAGACTTCGGATAATGTGCGGTTGGATCTTCATCTCGATTGTTTAATGTTTGAAGTGTCTTCCGAAATTTCGAAGGATTTTAAATGCAGATTGTCATAGTCAATATTCAAATGATGAAATCTTCCTGAATTTCGAATGATTTCCATATACTTCTGAGTGTTACAAATAAAAGTGATGTTCTGTCAAAGTATGACTTTGATAGATGTAGGAATTCTAAGAGTGATGTCTTCTGTTAAATCTTGACTTGGATTTTGATTTGTCAAAATTAGAATATGTAATCAATTTTGGATGATAATAGTTATTTTGATTTTTACAAAAGATTGTATATTGTTGGGAGAGTAGTGAATACAGTTGGTGATTACTGAATCAGATTCAAAGAATGTAACATATTAATTGTGAATTTAAATATCTATCGGGTATTACCTATCCGTTAAAAAAATTTCACAAATAATGTTCTGAACAAGAATTTTCATTACAGTCTTTATGAAAATATGTGTGAGTATATTTTCTTCAGATGTAATACAGGTTTAATGAGTTTAAAATCATATTAAGCTCATTTGACTTTCGGTTTGAATTAGAAATGAATAATCTCTAAAACATTAGAGATTACATAGTCTTCACGGAGTATTTCACTAATGCAATCAATACTTTAATATTTATTTTTATTGATATTCTTCAGTGAAGGATGTTGACGTTTGAAGAATTCTTGCGAACTTCGCAAGATACGAATGTTGTTTCTCAGTAAATTCCGAGTACATCGAAGATGAAAGTGTAAAATCAAACAAGTTATTGAATAATACACTTGGTTTATTATAAACCCGAATTCATTTAATTGAAACAGAGATTGTAGCTAACGATGGTTGGGTTGTTAACGAAGAATGTACATCATAGCATATTAGTAATATGAATTTAAACGAGTAGTATCTACCCTTTTTCACTTCATACTTAATAGCTTCGTACGAAAAGATTTATTATTACTTCAGAATTCATATATATAAAATATATATACAATTTCTTCAGAAAGAATGAGTTAATACTTCATAACTCGTTGATACAATATACTTGTTGTTGGTTCGTAGTGATTTCCACAGTGATTCTTGAACTGACGAAGTTTGTGATGTCATAGGTGCTGCTGATTCTGACGATGCTGATGTTACTGACTATGCTGGTGCTACTAATGGTACTATTGATGATGCTGGTAAATCAACTCTAGCTTGTAAATCGTGCACCCTTCTTGTCAGGGTTTTCGATTCTTCTCCCTATCATCTCTGTCCACCTATCTGATTTATGGTTAGGTCTGAAATACATAATCTCTAAGACTTTAGAGATTACATAATCACCGCAGAATGTTTCTCCGATGAAGTTATGAATCAATACTTCATCGTTTGTTGTTATTGGTACTCCTTGATATCTATGGTGCGTGTGATGTTGATATCCGAGGTGCAGATTGTGATATCGAGGTGTGTGATGCAGATGTGATCGTTGGTGATGGTAATGATCCTGTTGAAGTTAATGATAGTGGTATCGTTGATGCCGGTGATGCTGCTGGTGTTTAGGGTATTGAGGCTTGCGATGTTGATGTTACTGGTGGTACTGATTATGCTGCTGGTGCTGCTGATGGTGTTTGTAATCCTTGCACCATAATCTCCAAAACCGTCACGCGAGCGCGAAGTTCGTTAACTTCTGCTAATACGCCGGGATGACTGGCAGTTGGAGCGAGCGGATGAATAAGATTCGTAATATGGGATAGTATGTAATCGTGACGAGATACTCGGGATATGAGAGAGAAAATGGTGTTCCGAACAGGTTCACCGGTAAGTGTTTCAGGTTCATCGCCAAGAGGTGATTGTGGTGGGTGGAAGGGATTGCCTTCTTCTTGTCTCCAGTGATTTATTATATTACGAACCCATCCCCAATTCATCCAGAATAGATGATGGGAAATTGGTTGATCCATTCCGGTGACGCTGCTTTCGGAGCTCAGGTAAATATCCATGTCAGCATAGCTGTCAGAATCTGAGGAGTTCGAACTGGTTGAGGGATCCATCTTGTATAATTGAAGAAGATGAATTTATGGTATGAAATAGATTGTAGAATTTAGATTTGGTATTATTCAATACATAATTTACCTATGTATATATAATACCGAAATCCCATAAATTACGGAGAATCTTTGAAAAGTGTTAGTCAAAGTTCACAGTAACAGATACGCTAAGATATTAATTCGTCTATACACTATTTTGCAATAAATGCAGGAAAATGCGTCTAGACTTAAGAATGATAAGTAGGTAATTTCTTAAGGATGATAAGCAGGTAATTTTTTTTTTTTTGACAAACTGATAAGCAAAACTTTTGACATGCAGACACGGTCGAAGTCCAGACTCACTAATGCATCTTAACGACTATCTGTTAGACACACTAATGCAAGACCTGGTTCGATAAGACCATCGCTCTGATACCAACTTTAACGCCCCGTCCTAATCCATCTGGATGAAGTCCATATCGATTACAAACGATTCACAATAGTTGATTACATCGCGAGGTACTTGACCTCTATATGATACATTTTACAAACATTGCATTCGTTTTTAAAAGACAAACTTTCATTTCATCTACAGATGACGATATGCATATCATTTCATAAAATATCTAACTATAATTGACTTAATAATAATCTTGATGAACTCAACGACTCGAATGCAACGTCTTTTGAAATATGCCATGAATGACTCCAAGTAATGTCTCTAATATGAGCTAATGCACAGCGGAAGATTTCTTTCATACCTGAGAATAAACATGCTTTAAAGTGTCAACCAAAAGGTTGGTGAGTTCATTAGTTTAACATAAATAATCATTTCATAATTTTAATAGACCACAAGATTTCATATTTCCATTTCTCATAAACATACGTCCCATGCATAGAGACAAAAATATCATTCATATAGATTGAACACCTGGTAACCGACATTCACAATATACATATAAGAATATCCCCATCATTCCGGGATCCTCCATCGGACATGACAAAAATTTCGAAGTACTAAAGCATCCGGTACTTTGGATGGGGCTTGTTGGGCCCGATAGATCTATCTTTAGAGTTCGCGTCAATTAGAGTGTCTGTTCCCTAATTCTTAGATTACCAGACTTAATAAAAAGGGACATATTCGATTTTGATAATTCAATCATAGAATGTAGTTTCACGTACTTGTGTCTATTTTGTAAATCATTTATAAAACATGCATGTATTCTCAGCCCAAAAATATAAAGGGTAAAAAGGCAAATGAAACTCACCATACTGTATTTTGTAGTAAAAATACATATAACATCATTGAACAAGTGTAGGGTTGTCCTCGGATTCACGAACGTATCAATATTGAGATTCAATATTGCAGGAAAGGTACGTAAACGCATCGGAGATGATAAACACTAGATTGACCTCACGAGCATACCCCGAACACTACCCATAACCTCCATAGCTATAACTCATAATTTCCTTAGCCCTATCCTACTCGAAAAATCAACTTTGAAAACTCGTTTTAGATCACTCGGGCAGCACTCCGACGTAGTATTTTATGTATAAATAATAATAATACTACTAGTAATAATAATAATAATAATAATAATAATTAGTAATTTTGATAATAATAATAATAATAATAATAATAATAATAATAATAATAATAATAATAATTAAAATAAAATAAAATAAATAATATACGGAGTATATATCTTATATAGAGAGATTGAGTGAAATATGATGGATGAACCTAGTCGCACAATTTGAGTTTTATAGACTGATCCGGGACCCACACCTACACAATCACGGAGGTTTGATGAATAAAGAGTCCGCAAATTACGGAGTCCTTAAAAGAACTCCTTTCCAACTTGCAACGTTTAAGTTTCTTATATATATATATATTTATATTTATTTAATATATAATATATTTAATCTTTAGAATTAATTAAATATTATATTATATTTACGTGCGTAGTAAAAATGTAACTTTTACTAAAATGACACGGACGTGATCTCACGACTCATGTACCACTTTCGGTTTTTTTAGCGCACTTTCGTACGTTTAGAAAACTAGCCTTTTACGTTACGCGACGTGTACCTTTTACAAAAATTAGACTTACTTATCAATAATTTATCTTTATAAAAATATCACTTATAAAATTTAGCTTTGTGGTCATTTACTTATTTAAATCAAAGTCTCGTTGTTTATCAACGTATTTTATTTTAAATTAAACATTTTTTGACATGTACCTTTATTAATAACTAGACTTAAATTAATTAAAAACTAACCTACTCAAAGTGTAACTTAATCTTTTGAGTGTTTTGGTCATTTCCTTTTATAATTCATAATCTTGTTATATATCAAAGCCTATTTATTAATATTAGTTTAAAATCAAAATTTTATGACTAATTTAAAATATAGATAAGTATTTAAAATTTATCTAATAGCCTACTAGTTAACTTTTCAAAACCAATTATATTTCAAGGTTTGTTTTATAATCGTTTAGAAAAATATTATAACTCGTAACGTTTTCATTTAAAAACTTAATACAATTCCTTTATATATTAACTTTTTAAATATCAATCGCATCATTAAGCGAAGGTTACTATCGTGTACTAAACTAATTTAAAAAACATATATATTTAATGAACACGTTTTAATGTACGTTGCAAATTATATTAATATATCTAAAAATCAATATACCAACTTACGTTATCTAAACAAAGACATTTTAATAAACAAGCTTTATTATATTGGAAAACGTTTTCGCACATTTGTAAATAGATCAATTAAATATTATGGAATTCAATTCTCCACTAACCTTTGTCTAATCCTCAATAATAACACTTTTGTTCTTACACATAATCACTTTACAAAATATTCCGAATAACGTTAAAAGTAAGGGTTTCCTAAATCAAAGTGGACCTCATTAATTCTAATTCAATGTATTTGATGATTCAATCATTTGTTATTATCTTTTAATCTCGTCGATTAACTTACATCGAACAAATACGTTCATGTAAAGTATTATTCATTCAATACCTTGATAGCATTTCCAAATTCATAAAATAAATCTCATATCTTATATTCATTTCAACTAATCCGTTCAATGTTTTATCAATATTTCTCAATTTAAAAATCACACATATGTATATATATTTATTTACACATAATTGTTCGTGAATCGTCAGGCATGGTCAAAGGGTATTTGATTAAATGAATATAGTTTCAAAACTTTCGAGACTCAACATTATAGATTTTTGCTTATCGTGTCGGGTACATATAAAGATTAAAGTTTAAATTTGATCGGAAATTTCCGGGTCATCACATAAGGAACCTAAGTAGTCCTAATTAGATAGCCATTGCATTGTAACTGAGTTCTAGAAGCTGTGGAATGTAATTGTACCGATTCTTTCTAATACCGAGTCTCATTCCTATCTACCGAATCTCTCTTTATCTTATCATTTCTCTCAATCTCAACATGATCTGACCTATCAGGAGGAATCTACGAAAGCTGTCAGGAAGAGTCTATAGTAACAGATACGCTAAGATATGAATTATCAGATACACTAAGATATGAATTATCAGATACGCTAAGATACGAATTTTTGTCTATACACTATCGATGCACTAAATGCAGTAAGACGTGTCTAGACTAAGAATGATAAGCAAGTGATTCTCTAAGAATGATAAGAAGGTAATTTTTGACACGAAATGATAAGAAGACAAACTTTCAATACATCGAAAGTTGACGGCATGCATACCATTTCATAATATATCTAACTATAATTGACTTAGTAATAAACTTGATGAACTCGACGACTCGAATGCAACGTCTTTTGAAATATGTCATGAATGACTCCAAGTAATATCTCTAATACGAGCAAATGCACAGTGGAAGATTTATTTCGTACCTGAGAATAAACATGCTTTAAAGTGTCAACCAAAAGCTTGGTGAGTTCATTAGTTATCATAACAATCATTTCAATATTTTAATAGACCACAAGATTTCATATTTTCATATCATGCATGCATATAGCCATCTGCATAAAAATCATTCATATGGATTGAACACCTGGTAACCGACGTTAACTTTAATGCATAGAATATCCCCAAACAGAACATCTCGTCTGTTTAATAATAATCTCGAAGTACTAAAGCATTCGTACCCCGAATGGGACTTGTCAAGGTCCATAGATCTATCTTTAGGATTCGCGTCAATAAGGGGCCATTTCCCAAAATTCTTAGGTTACCAGACTTTAAGGGCGATATTCGGTTAATAATCCAACCATATAATGTAGTTTTGATTACTTGTGTCTATTCCGTAAAACATTTATTAAAGCAGCGCATGTATTCTCAGTCCCAAAAATATATATTGCAAAAGCATTTAAAAAGGGAGCAAATGAAACTCACCTAATGTATTTTGTAGTAAAAAGACATATGACTATATTGAACAATGCAGGGTTGGCCTCGGATTCATGAACCTATATCATTTATATATATATTAATACACATAATTGCGATCGAACAAATATATTATTATTAGTGTAATTCATTTATATAGTAGATTAATAAGTTTTATTATATATATTTTCATTTTATATATAGATATATTAATATAGTTAAGTTATGTGTATTTAAATATATTTATATATATATACTCTTTATTCCTATGCTTATAACTTTAATAATATCATTAATGCTTTTATTTTCATAATTGTAATTATTCTAATAATAATGATATTACTAATACTAATTCTTATGTAAATGATAATAATAACTAATGTTTATAAAATGATACAAGTTACTAACATTAATGAAAATAATTTTTATTATTTTTCATAATAATAATAATTTTAATTATAATAATAATAATAATAATAATACTAAATGTTAATATTTTGTAAAGATAATAATATTAGTAATCATAATATTAGTAATAATTTACTTTCTTCAATCATAATGATAATAATGATCATAATAATTTTACTTATTGTAGTGATAATAATATTCATAAGATTAGTATTATCCATAATTAGCATATCCATAATCTTAATCGTAATAATTAATATTAACAATAATGATACAATAATAATGATACAGTTAATAATAATAATGTTAATACTAATGATATTAATAAATGATAATATTTAGTAATAATATAATAATACTAGTAAGTAATATTAATAACAATAATAATACTAATAATAATAATAATAATAATAATAATAATAATAATAATAATAATAATAATAATAATAATAATAATAATATTAATAATAATAATAATAAAAATAATAATAATAATAATAATAATAATAATAATAATAATAATAATAATAATAATAATAATAATAATAATAATAATAATAATAATAATAATAATAATAATAATAATAATAATAAATAAAGGGTTACAACCTTTGAAGAAAATCCAAAAAAAGGGTTCCTTATTCTTCTTCTTCCACAAAATCAAACGACCACCATCAAATTAATCATAACAATCAAAGGTTTGTTTTGGTTTTTGACTTTTTAAACAAAGTAGCATCAGATATAATTGTGGTGATTGGGATAAAAAAAATACAAAAGTATAAGCAGCGGCAGTCGCGAAGTTCCCACATCTATTCTTCTTCTCCTCCCTCTTATCGACTGGAAATATGATTAACGATAGATTAAAGTTCAAATTAATATTTGAAACACAATTGTAATTGATTATAGATGTTAGTATTTATTAGTAAATGAAAAAAAAAATTAAAAGAAACAGCAAACCTGTTGTTCGAAAAAAAAAGAACAACCCAAAAGTTGATTTTTGATTTTTAGATGTTTTTGGATCTAAATTTCTACATGAATTAGTTTATAAATCATTCATGTAAACTTCCTAATTCCTCAATTGAACCTGAAACTTCGACACGAATTCTAATTTCGCGAAGAACAAAAAAATTTGACTTTTTAATTTCGAACTTTGACTCCAAAATTCTCAATCAATATGAGGAATTGGGACTTCAAATTTTGCAGCAAGTTTGAGTAAAAGAATCCTAACAACTTTGCATTTCTAGTTTTTGAAAATTAATTCAGATTTCGAGCTTTTGAAATGAACCTGTCGTGAGCAAGTAATAAGCAGGCATATTAAAAAAAATATATTATATCAACAAGCAGCAGCTGTAATGGTTGTAATTGATTATGATGGTGGAAAATTTGATTAATTCCTGTTAATAATATGTGCCGATTGATTTTTATATAATGGAAGTGTCGACCACAGGAATATTCAATCAAGCAAGAAGTTGAAAAGAAAATACAAAGGCAAGTTGTGATTTTCCACAGATTCGTACCATTAATTTCTGATATGTAACAATTTATTAGATAAAAACAAAAAAAATTCAATCACTATTAGATAGTGATGTAAAACAGATTTCATTATATAATTGTTCTTATATTTTTTTTACATAATAATACATTAATAATAACAAATTTTAATAACTAACAACTATAGATATAATAATAATGCTGTAGTATTAATAATAAAAAAATAATAATACATTTAATATTAATAATAATTATCATAATAATAATACTATTAATAACAATGATAATAATAATTGTTAATAATGATGTTAATAATAATATTATTAATGATAATATTAATAACTTATATTACTTTTATAATAATGATATTCTATAATAATAATGATTCTAAATGATAATATTTAATAACAATACGAGTAATAACAAGTTATATGTTTCTATTTCTATATCTATATATTATATATCATATTAATATTAATAATACAGATATTGATAAAAGTAATAATAATAATATAACAATTATATTTTAATTTGTAATAAGGTGTAATATATTGTCACACCCCCAAATAGGGCTTGGGGTATTTGTGACTAATTATATCAAATCACAGTTGTAAATGAGACGTTTTATTTATTAAATAAATAGAGGAAGCATTATTCAAAGTTTTACATCATAAGAGTGTAAGTAAATGGGAAATATCTAAACAAAATGATAAATATGAATGATGGTTTTTATGCAAGCAGTAAAGCATACATCAATCATCTAGTAGCAAGTAGCAGCTAGTTTAATCATCACCTGAGACAAAACATGCTTAAAGTGTCAACCAAAAAGGTTGAGTGAAATTCATAGGTTTATAAATAATATCCAAAGTTTTAGACCACAAGATTTAGTTTAAAGTTGATCAATATAGATATACCAATCTAAAAGTGTTGCTGCAGTTTGTAATATCGCTACTAAACAATTTACTCTATGACACCTTGTACTGTCAGTGTCGTGGAATCATTATTATGTAACCAAAGACCAACGGTCGAATGGTTAGAGATTTTACTCTCAATAGGCCTACTCACAATAATTAAGTTTGCATTTAAACGTAGCAATTAATGATATTACGGTAGGGATTTAGCATGAATCAAAGCATGACAGCATAGTTAACAATTTAGTACTTGTGTCTAAGTGTAAAACAGTTATAAAGCAAGCATGTGTCTCACCCCAAAAGTTATAAATAGTTAAGTAAACAGTAAAAGTGGGGCTATGAAAATCACCTTAGTAGCACAAAAGAGTATTCCACGAAAGAATTGAACGGAAAGACGTGACCGAGATCTCAACCTAGAGATAGAACGTATGATCAGACATTGCCTAACAGACAATAGTATATAGTACTATATTGATAGTAATGGTTCACTAAAGAATTTCCATTTTCGGAAGGTTACTATTTATGGAAAGTTTCCACTTATAGTAATTTTCCAATTTTAGAAAGTTCGGGTTAATCTTTAGCAAGATGTTGTACAACTATACTCAAACTTCGTTGCTATCAAATAAGTCAAGAATGACCAGATGTAACCGGGGGCCCAGGATTCTTGACCAGAATCTAAGTCATGGCATTCGAGATCCACAAGCTTACCCATAAATGGCAACCTAGATATCATTCACTTACGACCGTGAGTAGCGATGAAGTTCACATGAATTATACATTATCTTTGATTAACCTTCACTTTAGGTGTATACACACAACGAATTATTAATGTACTTAATAATTATATATGTGATAATATAACCTAAGTTTTATTTAATATTTAGTTATTATACCTTAGTATGTCTTATATATATATTAAATATAATTACCTTTAAATAAATACCTAAATTACTTCAAAAATAATAATTTTTTATTAATCGAACATTATTTAAAAATGTCTAAATAATAAATTAAATATCTAAAAATTACATACATAATTTTTATAGTCTTAGTTAATCATATAGATTAGTAGAAAAATTTAAGAAAACATTTTTATTATATTTTTGTATTTATTTTTGTTTTTACCCTTAATGTATTTACAAAAAAATTTTAATTCTAAATAATTACTAAATAAATCCAAATAATTATTTTTATAATTTTTATAAGTTTCTATCAGTCTAATAACCTGTAGAAAAATATTTAAAAAATATTTTTTATTATTTTATATTTATTCTTAATTTACCTTCGAATTATATAATAATAGAGTTTAATTATATAATAAATACCAATTCGACCCAAGTAATTATTTTTATATTTTTTTCAGATCTATATAAGTTTTAAAAACTCAGAAAAAATTATATATATTTTATTTTTGGTTAAAAGTATTTATTACGAATTTTTACATTGTTTTTATGTTTAAACACTACATAATTCGTATTTAATTATAAATAATATTTCATAAATTATCAAAATTATTTTTATACATCATAATACTTATAATACTAATTATAACATATAAACATAATTAATTTCTAATTTTACAAAGAATATACAATAAATATAAATATAATCGACAATATTAAAAAAAAATAGAAAGTACCTCAAATTTTCTTCAACATTTTGAAAGAACAACTTAAGTTTTTGTTTTTGGCAAGAAAATATGAATGAGGAGCCATATATTTAAAGGTAAAAATGGTTGGTGAAAAGAAAAAAATAATAATAAAATAAAGGTGCCAATTTTGACAAAATAATAAAAACATGTTAAAAATGTTTTTAATAAGTTTTTGTTTTTGAAAATATTTAGTCAAAATTCATGGGCTCATTATTTAATTTATACAAAAAATCTTATTTCTTTTTTTTATAAGCTAAAAATATAAATAATGATTAAAATAACTTATCATTTAATTAATAATTATGTTACATATAGTTTTATATATAATACACATTAATATTAATATTAACTAAAGTTATTTTATATAATTAGTATAAACTTTAGTTAACAAAACGTGTCGACAAAAAAAAATATTTAATCAACGTCGAATTTAATCATATATTAAGTATGGATAACAACCCTAGAGGCAAATTAGTCAATTCAAGTATGGAAATATGAGGGTTGTTATAGTACCTACCCGTTAAAGAAATTTCGTCCCGAAATTTGACAGAGATCGTCATGGTTGATAATAAGTATGTTTTCATGACGGATATGAGTTGGAAAATAGAGTTTTATCACTATTGAGTAATAAAACAATTCGATTACGTGAAGAGTATGAGTGAAGCTATCGTAAAAAAAATGAGATGAGGAAAATAAAGATTTGTTTTAACTCTTGACGTAATTAAAGTTGATTTTAGGAATTCAAGGGATTTAAAGAAAATCTTTATAATCTGTATAAGATTTGATTCTCCGGTAATTAAGGAAATTAAAATTGCCTTGATTGCTGTGTCTGGAATTTTGCTATAAATTAGCTTCTTCTGTTTCATTATCTTCACCACTTCTGTACTTTCTTTCTCGATTCATACTTCCAAAGATTGTGAAAATGCTCCATCCAGTTCTTATCCTGGATATTTTTCTGACTATCGTTTTTGTCATTCTTCTTTTTCATTTACCCAGAGGAATCTGTTTACTTCTACAATTACCTTGGGGTTATAGTATTTTTAATTCTCCCGTGTCTTTATGTTGCTATACGCATTGATATACACGGTTTGTAATTTCCGTGTTATTATCGGGCTTTATATTTTCCCTTATATGTCGGAGCTCTATGCTCTTGTTTTTCCATCCCGACTTCATGTCAAGCGAATAATGGTCCAGAATTCGTAGGTATGGAGTTTCAAATGATCATAATATACAAAGGAGAAGGAAAGGTAATAGCACGATTTGATTTGTCAAATTACCAGAATTACTAAGGATAGAACTATCAAGAATATATGTTCTTGATATGTTCAGAGGTTAAGTAGAATGTAAAAGTCATGTAACATGGCAAATGATGATTATAAAGTCTATGAATCATCATCTTCCATTAAAAATTTAGCATGACATACTGTAATATAATCACGTTGGCCTGACGTCATTATATTATACTAACTCATGCTTCAATTCCCAACACTACTTCAAATCATTCAAAATTTAAACTTGTATGTTACAGAAATATAGAAACTAAAACAGTTTCCTTTATTATGTAACACAGATAGTGCGAAGTGATAAATAATTTCAGACAAGAATAGTTATGAAGGTATCTTCAGAAATATGGAGGATATTTATAACGAAAGATACGATGATATCTTAGAATTTTCTAAGATCAAATGATAACGAGGAAAATTCTTCTGTAAGGATTTAGAATGCGTAAGGAGATCTTTTGTGGTTTTCATATCATCTAGATTCTTTGATTACTGGTTTAGTCCTTATGATTTGTCCACGGTTTCCTTCATGGTTTGCTCAATCCATTTTTTAGCATCAAATTTTCTATCGAGCGTTCCCAATACCCCATTCTTTATCATCAAACTCCTGGCCATTTAGGCCTTCTACAATTTTGTTGTTTCCTCTACATTTAATGCAGCCATATTTGAATCGTTTGTTATCAATCCGAGATGGTTTCAAGAAATTTCGTTTTTAGATGATTGAACGCTGATTGTGATCGTCAAGATTCAAAGGATGTTTTCAAAAATTTTGAATTTGAAGTGTTTAAGCGTAAGATGCATCTATCAATGGATCTAACGGTTGACGAAGAAATGTTGTGATTTTCAAAAGTAATGAATGGTAAGTTCGGTGGTTTGATGTGATAATTCATCATAGAATACGAATGAATATAATTCATGAATGTAGTGATCTTTAAGAAGATAACACTTGCTAAAGCTTTACTTAAATTCTGATATGTCAAAATCAGAATATGTAATTGAATTTGTATGAAAATGGTTGTTCTTTAGTGAACGAATACATATGTGGATGTAAGTAGTATAGTTAATGACTGTTGAATCAGAATTGAAGAATATACGGTGTAACATATTAATGTGAGATATAAATATTTCTCGGGTATTACCTACCCGTTAAAATATTTTCACCGTCAACAGTTTGTACAATAGAATATTTAATTACAATCTTAATGAAAATATACGTACATATATATTTTCTCTCATATGTAATCATGGATTTAATGAGTTAATATAATATTAAACTCATTTGATTTACGGTTGAAATGAGAATTAATAATCTCCAAAACCTTAGAGATTTCATAATTATCGCGAAATATTTCGCTAATGAAGTTATGAATCAATACTTCATCGTTCATTGTTATTGATATTGTAGGGATTTAACAAGTTTCAATATCCTTAAAACCATTTATTAGTAAGCTTGCGGAAGCGTGTTAATATGAGTATGTTTAGCCGTTTAAGAACTTGTTAATCATTCAACCATTTAAATGTAAATCCCATGGATCAAGTTGTGAAATAATACTTACTAATTAACAAGAAAGGATAGTGTTTATACCTCCTCAAAACAAGTTTGAGGGTTCTTCAAAATGAGCAGAAAGTTTGAAGGAGATGATGATGAAATGAGCTCCTAACTTGAACCTTCAAGTGTATAGAACCCTAAGCTCTTGTACTCCAACACCACCCTTAATCTTGGCAATACTTTGGAACCTTTAAACCCTTGTTAACTAAGCTACAAACCTCTTTCTTTGCTCACTGATTTCTGGACAGCAGCAACCCAAAGAAATGATGATGAATGTAGTTTCAAAAGCATGAAACCTCAAGTGATTATACCCCAAACTTGTGACCAACACCTTGTACTTTGGTTAGGATTTAATCAACACTTGAAAACAAGCTTGCCAAATGAAAATTGGACTCCCTTTCTCCCTTCAAACCTCACGGCAGAAAACAGCAGCCCAAGCTCATTTGTGCAGTTTTTTCTTACTTGTTTTATGTATATTGCATGTGTTTTTGTGTTAGAGTCAAGAGACATGCACTTAAGGAAATGTGCTTCTCAAAAGTAACAAGAATAAGCATGGGTTTAATGTCTTGGAGTCCACATATGCAGCCCATGTTTGTTTATAAAAAAAATCCATTCAATTTTTTATAAACTTGTAAATACTTCATGTATTTATTTGTTACTTGTATATTTTATAAAACCTTTTATAAAATATAGCACATTTTAATTATTTAAATCCATAAATAATTATATATATATATATATATATATAAATCATCCAAATAATTTATCTCAAGTAATAATATTTCAGAAAACCGATTTTCTGAAATCCAAGTGTCGCGTATTTATTTAACGATCCATTCGTTATGATTAAATACTTATAAGGTGTCGGTAAGCTTGTTATTGGGTATGACCCGACTTGGATGATAACATGTTAGCCACATTAATTTAATATGTCTCTCGGGCATATGAAATACCTTCAATCTCCCACTTGCACGAGAAACATAAGAAATTAATGCAAGCGATGGATACCACCTAACGTCCGTCCATCACCCCCAATATGTTATGACTTTGTGCCATTCAATAACATCATCCCTTTCGAGTTCCCATCTCGAATATGAATAGGTGAATCTTTTCATTATATCCTTTCGTCCTAGATGTCATGTTAAATCCAAGAGACACAGAGTGATCACTCTCTTCTAGATTTAACTTTATCAGGCCTTAGACATCTGACTCTCAACGAATAAGAGGGACAAATTCCATCTTGACTACATACGTCCTAAATATATATACCTTGTATTATACCTGAGCTCTTCCTTATGAACTACCATATTTCAGAATATCGAAGGAATGAATCAAGGCACAATACTTGGTAAATATCCGAACCCAATATGTATCTCAGGTCAGAGGATACAATGATATTCGCCTTTACTCAAGACTACATGTGATCAACCACAAAGGCTCCATTTAGTAAATCCTTAGGGCGGGTCTTCCCATATTTGTATCCCACAAATATCTATGAATCTTGGTTGCAACCTTGCCCCACATTCAGTCCGTGAATGTATACCAATCCAAGTTCATAATAGTCTAAACCTCACACTTGTTCCCACAAATGTGATCAACTACGGAATTTAGAATAATTGCTTATTCATGGATAAAATATGCAAAATAGGAACTTAACTCAAAATAAATTAAACCATAATTATATTAATGAGTTTGAACAATTTCGTTCCGTTACAATACTTAAAACAGATCATGACCAATCACTAGAATATCGAAGCCCTAATGCACAAACATGTCCAGCATGTTTTGATCCATGTAAGAGCTTCGTGAGAGGATCCGCTATGTTAAGATCTGTGTGAACTTTGCGAATACATATCTTTCCCTTTTCAACTTCATCCCTTATGTAGTTGAATCTCCGCTCAATGTGACGGGTCTTTTGGTGAGCACGAGGTTCCTTGATTTGAGCAATCGCACCCTCGTTGTCACAAAAGATCTCAAGAGGGTCCTGAATGGAAGGGACTACTCCTAAGTCGTCGATGAATTTCTTCATCCATGCAGCTTCCTGAGCTGCCAATGATGCGGCGATGTACTCCGAATCTGTAGTGGATAAAGCAACAACATCCTGTTTTGAACTCTTCCAAGAGACTGCACCCCCATTTAGTGTGAAGACATAACCAGATTGTGATCGAGAATCATCTCGATCTGTTTGGAAACTCGCATCCACGTAACCTTTTACAGCAAGTTCCTCTTCACCAGACCCATATATCATAAACATATCCTTAGTCCTCCTAAGGTATTTCAATATACATTTGACAGCAATCCAATGACTGTTACCTGGGTTATTCTGGTATCTACTTGTCAAGCTAAGAGCGCATGACACATCCGGTCTAGTGCATATCATTGCGTACATGATTGACCCAATGGCAGACGCATATGGGACTTTCTTCATTCTCTCCTGTTCATCTTTCGTGGTGGGGCACTGAGATGAACTGAGAAGTGTTCCCTTTTGAATAGGTACCAAACCTTTCTTAGAGTTCTCCATCTTGAACCTTTTCAAGATCTTTTCAATGTATGCACTTTGATTTAAACCTATCAGTTTCTTGGATCTATCCCTGTAGATCCCAATTCCCAAAACGTATTGTGCTTCTCCAAGATCCTTAATGGAGAAGCATTTGCTTAACCAAGTTTTAACACCTTGCATTGCCGGAATATCATTTCCAAATAACAATATATCATCCACATATAGTACAAGGAACATGATAGTGCTCCCACTAGCCTTTTTGTATACACAAGCTTCATCACCATTTTTAATGAAGCCAAATTTCTTGGCCTCCTCATTAAAACAATGATTCCACATTCTAGATGCTTGTTTCAATCCGTAGATTGACTTCTTTAACTTGCATACCTTTTTAGGATATTTTGGATCAACAAAACCCTCAGGCTGAACCATATAGACATCTTCCTCAAGATGTCCATTTAGGAAAGCGGTCTTGACATCCATTTGCCATATTTCATAATCATAATGAGCAGCAATGGCAAGTAATATCCTAATAGACTTTAGCATTGCCACAGGCGAAAAAGTTTCATCATAGTCAACCCCTTGAGTTTGAGTGAAACCTTTTGCTACAAGTCTAGCTTTATATGTATCCAAGTTTCCATGTATGTCGGTTTTCATTTTGAAAAGCCATTTACAATCAACTAGCCTTGAGCCAGCAGGTTGTGTAACAAGTTCCCAAACTTGGTTGTCACACATGGATTGCATCTCAGCGTTCATGGCTTCCTGCCATTTATCTTTATCAATCCTTGATAAAGCATCTTGGTAGTTTATTGGTTCATCCAAATCAACCACATAGCAACCATCCATGAGAAACCCATATCTCTCAGGAGGATTACTAATCCTACCAGATCTGCGAACGTCTTGTGTATTTTGATCATCCATTTGATCATTCTCAACATTTTCATGTTGAGTGCTAGTGTCAACCAATTGTGTATCATCTACTTGATCTTGAACCTCCTCAAGATCTATCTTCCTTTCACTATTTCCTTCCATTAGGAACTTAGTTTTAAGGAATTCCGCCTTCCGAGCAACAAATACATTCTGCTCGGATGGATCATAGAAATAATATCCCATATCATTCTTGGGATATCCTATGAAGATACACTTCATGGATCGAGCATTCAACTTATTAGGGACGTAACGCTTAGGGTAAGCTTCACATCCCCATACCTTTAAGTATGAAAGAGATGGAGGTTTTCCAAACCATATCTCATGAGGAGTTTGTTCCACTTTCTTGGTTGGGGCCATATTTAAAATACGAGCCGCGGAGCATAGACAATAACCCCAGAATGATATAGGTAACGAGCTTCTAGCCATCATAGATCGAACCATATCCATTAGGGTTCGGTTCCTCCTTTCGGACACACCATTAAGCTGTGGTGTCCCGGGTGGAGTAAGTTGCGAGATAATCCCACAACTTCTAAGATGATCTTGGAAGGCATCGCTTAGGTATTCACCTCCTCTATCGGTTCGAAGTACCTTAATTGTCTTATTGAGTTGATTTTGTACTTCGTTTTGATACTCTTTGAATGCTTCAAAAGTTTCGTCCTTATGTCTTAACAAGTAGACATATCCGAAACGACTGAAGTCATCAATGAAAGTAACGAAGTATCTTTCACCATTCAAAGCTATGGGCTTAAAGGGTCCACATACATCCGAATGTATTAATCCCAATAAGTCTTTAGCCCTTTCATAGGTCCCTTTGAAAGTTGCTTTAGTCATTTTGCCTTGTAAACAAGATTCACACACATCAAACGAGTCCAGTTCATTTGATTTCAAAAGGCCATTCTTTTGAAGTGTATGCATTCGATTCTTGTTTATGTGACCAAGGCGACAATGCCATAAGTAGGAATCACTCAAATCCATTTTGAGTTTCTTGGTGCTAGTATGGTATATCGAGCTACTAGATGATGTGTCATCGTGAACCAATTCATAAATTCCATTTGAAGGCGAAGCCTTAAAATAAAATACATTATCTAAATAAACGTGGATATCATCATTAACAAAATTAAGATAAAAACCACATTGTTTTAAACGGGAAACTGAAATAATGTTTCGACATAAATCCGGTGCATACAAAACATTGTTCAAAATAAGTTCCAAACCACTTAGAAGTTTTAATACAAAGTCTCCTTGAGCCTTCACTTGCACTTTGGCTCCATTACCCATAAAGAGACTTGATGTTCCCGTTTGCTTGCTACTTCTTTTGAACCCCTGTAAAGAATTGCAAATGTGAGTTCCACATCCAGTGTCTAATACCCATGTATTAGAAGAAGTAATACTAAGCTCTATATATACCATATATATGTTACCTGAGGATTGCCCCGCATCCCTCTTTTCCTTCAACTCCTTAAGGTAGACCGGGCATTTGCGTTTCCAGTGACCCATTTCACCGCAACCGAAGCACGGGTCTTCCTTGGGGTTTGCTTGTCCGGCAACCTTTTGCTTCTTGTTCTTGTTTTTGGTTGGGGTAACCATCCTCCCCTTTCCCTTGCCTTGATGGGCGGGTCTTTTCCTCTTAGCCGCCTTTGGCTTAGAGGTGGTGTTACCTTTGGACCCACCATCATTGATCATTAGCACGGGTGAAGCCCTCTTACCCATGCTAGTTTCCGCCGTCCTTAACATGCCATGAAGTTCACCAATGGTCTTATCCATCCCATTCATATTGTAATTAATTACAAATTGGTCAAACCTCTTTGACAAGGAGTTTAGGATAAGATCGGTGGCTAGCTCATTGGAAATGTTGAGGTTAAGACGGTTTGCGCGATCAATGAGGCTTTTCATTTTGAGGACATATGAGGAGACGGATTGGGTGTCATCCATACGACATGCATGTAGCGCTCAAACCGTTTCGAAGCGCTCGACACGTACTTGTTGAAAGAACATCTCCTTCAATTGCGTAATCATGTCATATGCACTATGATGTTCGAAATCCTTTTGGAGTTCGGGTATCATAGTCCCAAGCATTAGGCAAGCGTCTTGCACCGAATCGGCGCAATACTTATCCCAATAAACCATGCCTTCCGTATCATCCTCGTCGGGTTGATCGGGAATGGGGTCTTCCAACACATACGCCTTATCCTCAAGTTTGAGGACAATCCTAAGATTACGGAACCAATCCATAAAGTTCGTATGGTTGAGTTTGTCTTTCTCAAGGAGAGACCTTAACGATAGGTTGTTTAGGTTAAGTGGTGCGTTTTGCATGTTGTTGTTGTTATTAGCGGCCATCTACAAAATTAACAAAGTTCATTTAAGTATTGATTTCAAATTTAATAAACAATACCCTTTTATATTATTATTTTCTTATTAAATATTAGAATCCAACGGTAAATCAAATTTCGGTTAGGTGACCTTTATCCCGTTATTTGATTTAACTAGGTAGTCATTTATATGACAATTGCAATCCTTTTGCAACTTCTAAATTATGGGATCATGCAATCCTTTTGCATGGCACATTTATCCCATCAACGCCTATTTGTTCCTCATGCTTCGGTGACCCTAAGTTCATGATTCCCAAATCAAGTCGTCCTACTTGTGTAAACATGTAAAATTAACATGCAAGTGGTTAGGTGACCTTTATCCCACAAACATGTGAATTTTACCTTAACCATATTAGTTTGCTCATAACGGTTAGGTGACCTTTATCCCATTATGAGTTCACTACTATGTTCAAGTGTCCCACAATAAGATGGCGTTTAACTTGTTTTCTTTGTTTTAGTTTTAAAGGGATTTTAAGTCTTTCGTTAATTCTAGTATGAGAAAACTTTTATGCCATACACCAACATGCATTTAGTGTATGGTACTTATGAAAAACCATTTTCATGTCTTGTAATTTGCCAATTACTTGATATAAACCATTTTATATATATATGATCCTTTTCTTGTTCTTAATAACCATTTATTAAGGTTTTTAGTTGCTTTTAATTTAACCAATTAAATTATCGTTTTGCATGTCATTAATACATCTAATTTAACCATTTAAATTGTCGTTTTGCTTGTTGTTATCTTGTGATTAATTGTATCAACCAAACATACAATACAATAAACAAACAAACAACCACACATGCAAAACAAGTATGTTCACAATCTAGCCATTTTGGTGGACATTTGTTTAGCCGAAAACAAATGTCACCGGGTAAGGGTTAATCATACAAAGTAGGAGATTTCAAATCTCCCACTTAATCTTGCATCCATATGCTCCTTGTGTTCTTCAAGTCTTCATCACCTTGTATCTTCATTTTTACAAAATATGTATCCTAATACATTTTATCTAGAAAATGAAATTACAATCTATTCTATTTTACATACCAAATATAAAATGAATTACATAACCAAATGAAATAATTATTACAAACCAATTGAACAATTATTACATGCCATTGAATAATTATTATTACAAACCAAATGAATATAACAAATTAACCAAATATAGCATGCAATCAACACAAGGTCAAGGCATAGATTGTGAACTTCAACATGCAACCAAATATGAACCAAATGGAAGAGCCCAAACCCACTTTTGGACCCTAACCAATTCGGCATTAAACATAAACCCACCCAAATCCAACAATTTTTGCATTCTTCTTTCATGCATGTACTTAGAATGCAAAGTTGAAGGGTTTTAAAACAACAATTCGAAGCATATTTCAACAACTTCGGCTCTAGATACCATTGTAGGGATTTAACAAGTTTCAATATCCTTAAAACCATTTATTAGTAAGCTTGCGGAAGCGTGTTAATATGAGTATGTTTAGCCGTTTAAGAACTTGTTAATCATTCAACCATTTAAATGTAAATCCCATGGATCAAGTTGTGAAATAATACTTACTAATTAACAAGAAAGGATAGTGTTTATACCTCCTCAAAACAAGTTTGAGGGTTCTTCAAAATGAGCAGAAAGTTTGAAGGAGATGATGATGAAATGAGCTCCTAACTTGAACCTTCAAGTGTATAGAACCCTAAGCTCTTGTACTCCAACACCACCCTTAATCTTGGCAATACTTTGGAACCTTTAAACCCTTGTTAACTAAGCTACAAACCTCTTTCTTTGCTCACTGATTTCTGGACAGCAGCAACCCAAAGAAATGATGATGAATGTAGTTTCAAAAGCATGAAACCTCAAGTGATTATACCCCAAACTTGTGACCAACACCTTGTACTTTGGTTAGGATTTAATCAACACTTGAAAATAAGCTTGCCAAAAGAAAATTGGACTCCCTTTCTCCCTTCAAACCTCACGGCAGAAAACAGCAGCCCAAGCTCATTTGTGCAGTTTTTTCTTACTTGTTTTATGTATATTGCATGTGTTTTTGTGTTAGAGTAAAGAGACATGCACTTAAGGAAATGTGCTTCTCAAAAGTAACAAGAATAAGCATGGGTTTAATGTCTTGGAGTCCACATATGCAGCCCATGTTTGTTTATAAAAAAAATCCATTCAATTTTTTATAAACTTGTAAATACTTCATGTATTTATTTGTTACTTGTATATTTTATAAAACCTTTTATAAAATATAGCACATTTTAATTATTTAAATCCATAAATAATTATATATATATATATATATAAATCATCCAAATAATTTATCTCAAGTAATAATATTTCAGAAAACCGATTTTCTGAAATCCAAGTGTCGCGTATTTATTTAACGATCCATTCGTTATGATTAAATACTTATAAGGTGTCGGTAAGCTTGTTATTGGGTATGACCCGACTTGGATCATAACATGTTAGCCACATTAATTTAATATGTCTCTCGGGCATATGAAATACCTTCAGATATATCTCGGTATATGATGTTGGTGCTCGTGGATTTCTTGTGAAATTCACAAGGCACGAATAATGTTTTCTAAAAAGTTTTGAGTACATCAAAAATGGAAGTGTAAAATCAAACATGTATTTGAATAATACACTTGATTTATTATGAAAATGGAGCTTATTGTGCTGAAGCAGTGATTAACGAACGATGTACATCATAGCATATTAGTGATATGAATCAACCGAGTAGTATTTACAAGTTAAGATTCACACGTAATAGCTTAGTACGAAAAGATTTATTATTGTTTCAAACCATATATATATAAAGTATACATATATAATTCTTCAGGAAGAATGAGTCAATACATCTTAACTCATAATTACTAATATTCCTTGGTATCTATGGGGCGTATGATGTTAATGTTTGAGGTACTGAGTGTGATGTTGAGGCGTGGAATGCAGATGTTGTTGTTGGTGTAGCTGATGCTGTTAGTGGTGATGCTGATGGTATAGGTGGTGCTGGTTATGCTGCTGGTGCTGCTGCTGGTGCTCGTAGGTTTTGCACCATATTTTCCAAAGTCACTACTCGAGCGCGAAGCTCGTTGACTTCTTCTATTATTCCAGGATGATTGGCGGTTCGGACAAGGGGATGAATAAGATCTGAAATTCTAGATATTATATATTCGTGACGGGATATCCTGGAAATGAGGGTGAAAATAGTGTTCCGAACGGGTTCGCCGATAAGTGCTTCAGGTTCTTCGCCAATAGGGCAATGTTGTGGATGAAAAGGATCACCTTCTTCACTTCTCCATTGATTAAGTAGACTACGAACCCACCCCCAATTCATCCAGAACAGGTGATGACTAATTGGTTGGTTCATTCCGGTTACGCTGCCATTAGAGCTTGAGGAGTTCGAGGAATCAAGTGAGAAATCCATATTATCTGATCGGAATAAGGGTTTTTGTTGTAAGATGAGTGTTGAATATTGAATGATATATTTGTCTTCTTGATATACGTATATATAGCAAAAAGATTTCAGTAATTTACGGAGGAAATTTAGGAAAAGTGTTAGATAAAGTCTATTAAGATAGATATGATAAGATATAATAAGATATGATGTGTCTATACTCTAATAATAGCGGTATGACGTGTTGAGATCATAAAATGATAAGTATGTAATCTGATAATCTTTCGATTAAAGACTTTCAATTCGTAATGGCCTATTCAGGTCTAGGGGCTTGAGCTATAGGATCCTTTAAATCGGTAATCCAAACCCTTCCATTCTAGAGTTTCGTAGACGCCATCCGTCAAGAAACTTCAATGATAAAAAAAATAACGAGAAATCAAAGATTTAAAAGTAATGAATATGAGTAGTGATGACATTATAATGTCTTTGAGATTCTCAATAACTCAATGACATTTTTTAGTTCGCAAATCGATGCATAAAGACATAAAGAATATAGGTACGTGATATAACAAGGAGGGTATATACGTTTGAGTATGAATAGTAACAAATATAGGAGTTTCAAAAATCATGGATAACATTTCATGTAATACATATGTAATACACAAAACTATGATAGATGACATAGGAATGTCGAGAACAGTGTCGCATTTAAATGTGGTGGCGGAATTGAATAGTACTTAGGAAAGTGAGCAGAGTTCTTAGGTTGGCTCGGCATTTTAAGATAAGTAAAGTTTCTAAAGTATAGTGTAGCATTTAACAGTTAAAGGCAATAATTAAAGGTACTATAGTCAAGGAAAGTTGTAGTCCTACATTGCTAAGGTACCTAATTGTATAAGGCACACATAAAATGCAATCCTGGTTCTCTACAACAATTCTGCTCTGATACCAATCTGTCACACCCCCAAATAGGGCCTGGGGTATTTGTGACTAATTATATCAAATCACAGTTGTAAATGAGACGTTTTATTTATTAAATAAATAGAGGAAGCATTATTCAAAGTTTTACATCATAAGAGTGTAAGTAAATGGAAAATATCTAAACAAAATGATAAATATGAATGATGGTTTTTATGCAAGCAGCAAAGCATACATCAATCATCTAGTAGCAAGTAGCAGCTAGCTCAATCATCACCTGAGACAAAACATGCTTAAAGTGTCAACCAAAAAGGTTGAGTGAAATTCATAGGTTTATAAATAATATCCAAAGTTTTAGACCACAAGATTTAGTTTAAAGTTGATCAATATAGATATATCAATCTAAAGGTGTTGCTGCAGTTTGTAATATCGCTACTAAACAATTTACCCTATGACACCTTGTACTGTCAGTGTCGTGGAATCATTATTATGTAACCAAAGACCAACGGTCGAATGGTTAGAGACGTTACTCTCAATAGGCCTACTCACAATAATTAAGTTTGCATTTAAACGTAGCAATTAACGATATTACGGTAGGGATTTAGCATGAATCAAAGCATGACAGCATAGTTAACAATTTAGTACTTGTGTCTAAGTGTAAAACAGTTATAAAGCAAGCATGTGTCTCACCCCAAAAGTTATAAATAGTTAAGTAAACAGTAAAAGTGGGGCTATGAAAATCACCTTAGTAGCACAAAAGAGTATTCCACGAAAGAATTGAACGGAAGGACGTGACCGAGATCTCAACCTAGAGATAGAACGTATGATCAGACATTGCCTAACAGACAATAGTATATAGTACTATATTGATAGTAATGGTTCACTAAAGAATTTCCATTTTCGGAAAGTTACTATTTATGGAAAGTTTCCACTTATAGTAATTTTCCAATTTTAGAAAGTTCGGGTTAATCTTTAGCAAGATGTTGTATAACTCTACTCAAACTTCGTTGCTATCAAATAAGTCAGGAATGACCAGATGTAACCGGGGGCCCAGGATTCTTGACCAGAATCTAAGTCATGGCATTCGAGATCCAGAAGCTTACCCAGAAATGGAAACCTAGACATCATTCACTTACGACCGTGAGTAGCGATGAAGTTCACATGAATTATACATTATCTTTGATTAACCTTCACTTTAGGTGTATACACACAACGAATTATTAATGTACTTAATAATTATATATGTGATAATATAACCTAAGTTTTATTTAATATTTAGTTATTATACCTTAGTATGTCTTATATATATTAAATATAATTACCTTTAAATAAATACCTAAATTACTTCAAAAATAATAGTGTTTTATTAATCAAACATTATTCAAAAATGTTTAAATAATAAATTAAATATCTAAAAATTACATACATAATTTTTATAGTCTTAGTTAATCATATAGATTAGTAGAAAAATTTAAGAAAACATTTTTATTATATTTTTGTATTTATTTTTGTTTTTACCCTTAATGTATTCACAAAACAATTTTAATTCTAAATAATTACTAAATAAACCCAAATAATAATTTTTATAATTTTTATAAGTTTCTATCAGTCTAATAACCTGTAGAAAAATATTTAAAAAATATTTTTTATTATTTTATATTTATTCTTAATTTACCTTCGAATTACATAATAATATAGTTTAATTATATAATAAATACCAATTCGACCCAAGTAATTATTTTTATATTTTTTTCAGATCTATATAAGTTTTAAAAACTCAGAAAAAATTATATATATTTTATTTTTGGTTAAAAGTATTTATTACAAATTTTTACATTGTTTTTATGTTTAAACACTACATAATTCGTATTTAATTATAAATAATATTTCATAAATTATCAAAATTATTTTTATACATCATAATACTTATAATACTAATTATAACATATAAACATAATTAATTTCGAATTTTACAAAGAATATACAATAAATATAAATATAATCGATAATATTAAAAAAAAAAAAAAAGTACCTCAAATTTTCTTCAATGTTTTGAAAGAACAACTTAAGTTTTTGTTTTTGGCAAGAAAATATGAATGAGGAGCCATGTATTTATAGGTAAAAATGGTTGGTGAAAAGAAAAAAATAATAATAAAATAAAGGTGCCAATTTTGACAAAATAATAAAAACATGTTAAAAATGTTTTTAATAAGTTTTTGTTTTTGAAAATATTTAGTCAAAATTCATGGGCTCATTATTTAATTTATACAAAAAATCTTATTTCTTTTTTTTTATAAGCTAAAAATATAAATAATGATTAAAATAACTTATCATTTAATTAATAATTATGTTACATATAGTTTTATATATAATACACATTAATATTAATATTAACTAAAGTTATTTTATATAATTAGTATAAACTTTAGTTAACAAAACGTGTCGACAAAAAAAAATATTTAATCAACGTCGAATTTAATCATATATTAAGTATGGATCACAACCCTAGAGGCAAATTAGTCAATTCAAGTATGGAAATATGAGGGTTGTTATATATATTAACCTTTTATTTCATTAATTATGTATTACTTATTTTATATGATAACCTATTTGAATGTTTATATATTTTGTATATATATACAATATATATAATATTAATTATTTATAGAAGTCGTATATATATAGATTCATTTGAATAACAACTTAATTACCTTGTATATTACTTTATATTTTCAAATCAAATTATTATTTTGTATGTTATTAATACAAATTTATATATACACTAGTATATATATTTTTAAATACATACAATTCTATTTACGAATTAACGTTCGTGAATCCTCGGGAATGGTCAAAGGTATAAATGAATTTACGTAAACAGTTCAAAATTTTTGAGACTTAACATTACAGACTCTGCTTATCGTGTCGGAAACATATAAAGATTAAGTTTAAATTTGGTCGGAAATTTCCAGGTCATCACACCTTTTCTGTCAATGGTTTGGTAAAATCTAAGGGTTTGTAGACAAATTAGAACATCTGATAGTTCTCAGTCATCCTTAAAGATTTATAAGCTTAGTTTGTATTGTAGTGCGTTAAATTTCCATTTATGACTTAAACCAACCCTTATTTAAATCTACCCAATAGATCCCTTAGTTATCCACCATCTACTAGACTTATAGTAGTTCCATAGCTTCTAACCTTGACCATGCTCAAGTGGTCCTATAGTACATCGACATGAGTCTTATACTCTTGACCAATTTCTTGATCTGGTCCTACGGTAATTTTCCATGTACTTTATAGTATTTCAGATGGGTTCATACGTTGACCAATGTATAAACATGGATAATTAATTACCTTTTAATTGTCAACTTTATAAAAGGTTTTAATCACGTTTATTGGTGGAAGTACGATAATAACGAGGTTTAATATCATAGACACAAAGCGAGTACGAAACGATAATCATCCCTAACTAACATTGATAAATCATGGCAAATAATCAAGCAATTACTCACACATCATGGCAACAAGCATTTCTAATATTAATAAATCACAAACATCGAACAAGAATATTATAATAAATTAATAAAAGAAAGGATAGATATTACCGAATAATGTCGGCAGAATAACACTTGTATTTCTTCATAATATCCGTAGTGTTACAATGCTCAATAGCTTCTACTACTAACTACATACTAATCTCCTATAGATCACTAGAGAGCGACAATAGAGAGATAATTATATTTCCTAATCTCTGTACTTTTCTCTCTCTAGAATCTAGAGAGAGAAAGTAGAGAGAGAATGAATCTCCTATAGATCACTAGAGAGCGACTATAGAGAGATATTTAGAGAGAGAAGTGAAGAATTGCTGTCTGTTGAAATGAATGCAAAAAGCTCTTTAAATAGGCAAAATCTTCCTGGCAAATGGCTGGCAGGCCATTTGCCATGGCCGTTTGCCAGGGTAAGCCGTTTTTGGTGTTCGTTTGCTGGCAGGCCATTTTCCCTTATGGCAAGCCATTTGGCAAGCCGTTTGCTGGATCGTAACTTGTCTTTCACCGTTTTAGCTCTAGAATCTTCTTTTTAGCACCGTTTCTGACGATTCTTGCGCCCACGCGTTCGTAATTAAATATCCTACAGCATAAGATTAAGTAAATAAACTTTTACAAAAATTATAAAATAAGTTATGTAAACGTGAGTTAATCGTCTTAGCCGGTTTTTCTCGTTTTTCCTCGTTTTTCATTCGTTTTTAGTGATTCTTGAAACATAGCCTTCATAATGACATAATCTACAAAATGAAGCAAATAAATACTTATTTAGATGATAAAGTCAATTAATTTATCATAAATGGGGCTAATATCGGAGGTAAAAACGTGACTTTTTAGCCGATATCAAATATCCCACACTTAGACTTTCCTTGTCCTCAAGAAAAGCTCTCTTTTATTTTGAGTTCAAGGATGCTTCTGAGGTTTTCATTCTATTATTTAAGTGGCTTGTTATTTATTATAAGAGCAAGATCAGACAAACTGTCTTCTAAAAGGGTAGAAACTATCTGTGCAAGCATGAGGGGAGGTTACATGAATTGACTTCCTTACACGGGTCACTCAAATTACTCAAGTGTTTGGGGTTCACTATCAATCTATGAAATGAATTCGCTCATAGCCAGTCATGTTGCAAGTATTGTCATAAGCTTGACCAAGAATCAAATCTCCATCGGTTAGATAAGGACGGCACTGATCTTCTCCCTAATCATTCTTTCAAGAGGAAGAACGGGTTTAAAGGTTGGTTTGCGGAGAAAAGTAAAGGTTTTGATATGGCGAAAATGGTGATTTCGAATCATTTAAATTTAGAGAGATTCGATAGATTTCGGTTTCAATGAGGATATACTTTTTCTAGGAAAAACGGTACTCTATTTTTGTTGAACAGTTCTTTTAGAGGGTGCTGATTTTCAGCGAAGACTTTGCTTCTTTTCTGCAATCCTACGGGGACACAATCTTCATTTTATTGGGGGATATATGCTTTTATTTGAAGTCTTATCTATTCTTTATTTTTGAGACTTTGCGCAACATTTTTTATTTTTTATTTTTTTGCATATCCCATCTTCATAACTTTGTCTATTTCTTCTTGTGCCCAGAGAGAAAGGTATTTCACTAGAAATAGGTCTTTTTGACCTATCAAAAACAGTCTGGGATTTTGGAATTTTTCGACAAGTGTTTGAAGTAAACTTGGTCGATCTATCTCTTTGAATTTCTAGATTTTGGAAATGAGAAAGAGAAGAGGGTGGAAAGGGTAACATTTTTGATAGTGAATATGGGGGTGAGTATTTTCTTTTTCATCAACTCTTTGGCGTGAGTTGGTCGATGGAGTGGAAACGGAAACGGATGGTTTTTATCTTCTCTATTCAGAATGATTTCGGAAGGAGTATCGCACCTACACCACGTACGGCGCTTACTAACCATTGGCCTCGAAATGTATGTCAAGGTCAAGTTCTAACTCTAAATGCTAATGTAACGACCCGGAAATTTCCGACCAAATTTAAACCTTATTCTTTATATGTTTCTGACACGATAAGCAAAATCTGTAATGTTGAGTCTCAAAAGTTTTGAAAATCGATATTCATGTAATCAATTTCCCTTTGACCATGCCCGCGATTCACGAACAATTAATTATAGATGGATATGTGTGTAGGTACATATAAATAATAATACGAATTATAGCTTTGTTAAAAATATAATTAGAATCTATTTGTGTAATTTTAACATTTAGTATTTTTACTTGGGGTTGGGAGCTCATAATTAATTTAATTTTTATTTAAATAATGAGATATAATTAATGACCAATTTTACACCCTAAAAGACTGAAATAAATAAATTTATTTAATTTAAAATTTTATGACCTTCCTGAAAATCTTTATCCGCCACTGATTAACAACGGACACACTCCGTTAAAACTGTCGGTACAACAAGGTGATGGATTTCAAATTAAACATGTGAATTATTCCGTTGGTATAATATAATATATATAAATATATATATAGTGATACATGAATGACAACGGGTGGACTGCTCTAGATATTTATTTACATTCATTACTGTTATTGTTTCTTATCTAATTCCATATATAGACTAGCATATACATCCATGATCAATTAATATCTTTCAAATTCTGTCTTCTTTTTCTATTCGAAGATCATTCAAAGGCAACCATTTCATCATCATCTTCGATCACCAAGCAACACCCGATTTCACCAAAACCACCTCTCAAACCCACTTCATTTTTTTTTTGAAATCACACTCCAAAACAATCACCACCTTACCTTCCATCGTGAAACACCACCATCCGTTGAACCATCTTCTTTATAACACCCAAGCTATTACCATCACCTTTATTTTTTTTTCCTTCCTTCTGTGTTGTTTTTTTTTTTTCTGTTTTCCGTTTCTTCTATTGCTGAGCAAACAAGACCTCACTTCCATCACCATCACCCACTCGAGTCGTTGTTACTTCTTTTCACCATCTCATCTTCTGTTTTCTTTGGTGAAGCCATCGAGTACCATCAAACCGCTACCCATTTGATCACCACCTTTTTACAACCAAACACCATCACCTTGAGCAACCTTCGTGAACCATCTGTTACAACCATCGAACCAACACCAAACCCATTTCCATATTTTCGTTTGAACCACCCAAGAACCCCTGTTGTTAATCTGCTCGATTACTAGTCCCAACACCATGTTTTTTTTTTCTATTTCCGTAAACTACTGCTGCTACTAATTTTTTTTTATTTAAAGCCTACAACAAAGAAACCCCAACTTATTTGATACCCATTTGATTTTTATTAAAGATGAAATGAAGTGAATATTGCCTACTTCTTTTCTTAATGGCCGACAAGAATTAAAGTGGTAAAACCCCACTTGTGTAACGTAAAGTTTGTATATTACTGGCTCCTATTGCTTATCTTAATCGAATTGTTAAAAAGGGGTGTTAATGGACCGAGATTAAAGTTGGGCCAGGTCATTTGAATTATATAAATGGGCCGAGAGAGTGAACCTAGACTACCCTTTTTAGTTGGAGTTCTATGTGGACCGTTTTTGTTTTGGAACGAGACCCAATTTTGATTAAGGTGAAATTGTTACCGATTATTATTATTAGTATGGTATTAATATTATGAAACGGGAAACATGGATAGAGAATGATGATCACGATTAGTGATGATCACGAGTTTAGATAATGACAAGGTTGTGGTTAGATGATAATTAAATGAGGATGACTAGGATTAAAATGGTGCGAGAAAGATAATAAATATGATGTTAGGGTTAATGATGTTTAGTAGAGTAGAAAATAATGTTTTGATATAGTGACTATATATCGACTTGATGACGATGATTAGAGTAACGAGAATGATGATAATTGAGGGTGATATTTAAGATGATGATTTATGCTATTATGATGTTATGATGATACAACGAGAATGAATAAGTGAGATGATGATGGGTCTGTTAAGATGATCATGAGATGTAATAATAGATAATGAAATTTGATGATGATGGTAACTTAATTAGATAATGATATACGAATTATTATTGATGAAGTTAAAGGTGATGAAGAAGAGGGAACAGTAAAATGGGATAAATGAATTTTAGATTGTTACACAACAGAAAAACGGATATAGCAGAGTGGTTAGGGTGTGTTGTGGGTTAGCGAGGGGTCGCGGGTTTCGAGTCCCATCTCGGGCAGTTTCATTCTTTTTAAAATGCTGCAAAGGTATAATTTTATTATTATTATTATTGTTATTATTATTAATAAAACATTAATATCGAAACTATCATTTTTTTTTAAACAAATATCTATTTTTGTACATAAAACATATAATTTAAGATATAACATAAAGTATATATATTTTCAAATGAAATTTAGTATAAATCTTATATAACCATAATATATGTATATATATAATATATTAATAAATGAAATTTTGATATTTCTATTATACGTTTTAATAGAAATGCAAATAATATAGGTTTGTGAATCCGAGGCCAACCCTATACTTGCTCGATGATGTTATATGTATTTTTACTACAAAATACAGTATGGTGAGTATATAGTTCCCTTTTAAACTCTAAATATTTTTGGGCTGAGAATACATGCGCTGTTTTTATAAATGATTTACGTTATGGACACAAGTGATCAAAATAAAATCTACGTTGAGTTGTACCATGGCATATTTCTTTATACTTGGTAGCTAATATTTACGTGAGGAGCGTAAACGCGAATCCTGTTGATAGATCTATCGGGCCTGACAACCCCAACCGGGCTGGACGACCAGTTTTTAACGGTTGCACAGTACTTCGTTTCGTTACTACACTTGGTACGGTGTAGGGTTTATTTAAGAATATGCTGCTGTGATTTAAATGTTAAGTATGGTTACCAAGTACTCAACGACTTTTCCATACACTTGCGAGTGTATTATGTATGTATATGAAATCTTGTGGTCCATAGTTATAACGCTGCTAGCATCAAACCTATATATCTCACCAACTTTATGTTGATGTTTTAAAGCATGTTTATTCTCAGGTACGAATTAAGTCTTCCGCTGTGCATTTGCTCATATTAAGGACCTTACTTGGAGCCGATCATCGCAATGGAACCAGATGTTGAAGACTTCGTCCGGATGGATAAGGACGGGTCTTTACAGTTGGTATCAGAGCGTTGGTCTTAGTGAACCAGGTCTCCCATTAGTGTGTCTAACTGGTAGTTGTTAGGATACATTAGTGAGTCTGGACTTCGACCGTGTTTACATGTCCAAAGTTTTGCTTATCATATCTAGTCGGAAATCATCTGCTTATCATCCTTAGGTAATTGCCTGCTTATCATTCTTTAGTCTAGACACATCTTACTGCATTTAGTGCATCGATAGTGTATAGACAAAATTCATATCTTAGCGCATCTGTAGACCTGCCTGACAAATGCCGTAGGTTCTTCTGTAGTTTATAAAATCCTTAGTGCTATATATATATATATATATATATATATATAGATATTCTATGTAGTTAGAATATCATCCTATATTCGAAAATTATTTCACATCGAAGAACTATTCCGTACATCGACTTTCTCTTGGCAATGAACCTGAAAGCACTTACCGGCGAACCTGTTCGAGAAACCATTTACCCTCTCATTTATAGAGTATTTCGTCACGATTATACATTTCGAATCTTACTTATTCGCTCGTTTCAATCGTCAATCATCCCGACATAATATAAGAAGTTAACGAACTACGCGCTCGTGTGACAACTTTGGAGAACTTGGTGCGAAGGTTACGAACACCAGCAGCAGCACCAGCAGCATATCAGTACCACCATCATCGACGTCGACAGTACCCTTATCATCTCTAAACCATAACCGCGCCATAACTCTCAATATCACAATCTGTACCTCGAATATCAACATTTCACGCCTCAATATCACCATCTGTACTTCGAGTATGAACTTCGTTCTACACATCGATCTACATCGGCTATCTTCGCTTTACGTATCATTCTACCTCATTTTTCCTCGTTCGACATGGTGAATATGTAATTTCTAAAGTTTTAGAGATTATGTAATCTAGTATTAACGGTAAATCAGATGAGTTTTTGACTCATTAAATCCATGATTACATCCGATGAAAATATATATGCAAGTATATTTTCATAAAGATTGTAATTAAAAATTCTTTTGTACAAACTGTTAATGATGAAAATATTTTAATGGGTGGGTAGTACCCGAGGAATATTTAGAATTCACATTAATAAGTTACACTGTACATTCTTCGAATCTGATTCAACGATCATTTACTATCCTACTTACAACTACCGATATACGTATCCGTTTACCACAGAATAACCATTTCTATTCAAATTTCATATTTGGATTTTGACCTATCAGAATCCAACAAGTGGCATAACGAAGAAAACATTGGACAAAAATAAAAAGTGTTAGAAACAAACGAATTAATTAATTGGAATTGTGATAGGATTTCACGCTAACTGTTCCGGCTAACTGTTCCCAGCTAACTGATTAACATTTAATTTATCGCAATTTACATTCTCGCAATTTTATTTATCGTCATTTAATTTCTGTTATTTATTTTTACGCACTTTCAATAACGGGACACGTATGCAAGGTTTCGACTTATCATATCGACCCATCTATATATATATTTCGGAACAACCGTAGACACTCTATATGTGAAGGTGGGAGTTGGCTATACAGGGTCAGAGTTGATTCCAAAATATATATATACTTTGAGTTGTGATCGACACCGAGACCGGTACACGGGTCACGATACGTATTATTTAATTCGAATATTATATATTAAATTATATATGAATCATTGAACCATCGGACTATTGGACTGCTAACTTTGGACAATTAAAATGAATTAAAATATTGATTATAACATATGAAACTAAACATATCTTCAAGTTTGCCACTTGATGTCATCTTAAACCTCATCTGTATCTTGACGATTACAATCTGCGTTCAAACCCTTCATGATTCTTGAAAACATCTCAATCGAGAAGATGAACCAACCACACTTCATCTACAGAAAGAAAAGATTGATGCGTATAGTTATACACCTGAGAAACTCTCGGCAACTGAGTAAACGTTTAACGCGTAGTTGTGCTAATTCCTTTAGCGTTATTATTACCGAAAATAACTTTGCAATTCCTTTTCAAAATTAGTCAATTTTGTCACAGCTCCAGCAAGTCAACTTCGACTTTTCGTTCGAAACAACCTTATTATAATCTTGATATATACGCGTGATCTTTTATTGTTATCAGGGAACCTTTCATATTCCATCAAATTACCATCAGCGTTTAATCATCTAAAAACACAATTCTCCTGAAACCACCTAGGATTGATAACCGATGATTCAGATATCGTAGCATTAAATGCAGAGGAAACAGAAAAATTGTAGATGGTCTAAACGGCCAAAAGTTTGATGATAAATAAGGGAGTGTTAGGAACGCTCGATAGAAAATTTGGTACTGAAAAGCAGATTGAGCTAACCATAAAGGAAACCAAGGAGAAATACAAGTAACATACCCTAAATTCATAGAACCCAGATAAATATAGATCCGTTGAAATCTTTAGAGAATATCTTGTTCCGAAGTCATGTTAAAATCTTGCGGAAAATCTCTCTGCATCAACCATCGAACTTAGAAATTCCAAAATATCATCATCAATATCTTCGATATTTCTGAGGATATTTTCATAAATATTCTCGTCCGAAATTATATACCTCCTCGTGCTTCCTGGGTATCATTATATTGGAAACATTCAATAGAAAATTTAGTACCGAAAAGCTCATTATGTGAAACTATGAAGAAAGCCGTGGACAAATCACAAAGAATAAGTTTGACTACAAAGAATCCAAATGATTCAATGTCTGCTAAAGTCTTTAGTGAATATCTTACTCCTTACTCTAAACCCTTGCAGATAATGGTTTCTATCATCCTCTGATCTTAAATATTCAAAGATATTATCGTATCTTTCACTATAAATATCCTCGATATTTTTGAATATATTTTCATAACTAATCTTATCTGAAATCATTTATCTCTTTGAGATATCAGTGTTACATCATATAGAAACTGTTAGTTTCTATATTCTGTAAACTTTCGAATTTAAAATATGAATGTTTTTGAAGTAGTGTTGGGAACTGATGCATGAGTGAGTATAATATAATGACACTTGATCACCGTGATTATATTACAGTAAGTCATGCTGAGTTTCTAATGAAATGTGATGATACACAGATCATAACGTCATCATGTGCCATGTTACACGACTCGTTCATTCTACTTCACCTCCGAACATATCAAGAAAATATATTCTTGATAGTTCTATTCTCAGTGATTCTGGTAATTTGACAAATCAAACCGTGCTATCACATTCCTTCCTGCTTCGAATATTATAATCATTCGAGACTCTATATCTACAAATTCTGGACCATTATTCGCTTGATTTGAAGTCGGGAAGAGGAAACAAAAGAATAAAGCTTTGAAAAATAAGGGAGAATATAAAGCCCGATAACAACACATAAATTACAAACCGTGTATATCAATGTTTATCGCAACATAAAAACACGGGAGAATTAAAAACATTATAAACCCAAGGGCGAAGTAGAAGAAAGCAGATTCCTCTGGTGGAAGTTGGAAAAGGAGAATGATCATTGTGATAGTTAGAATAAGAACAAGGATCAGAACTGGATTAAGCATTTTCATAAACTTTTGGATGTACGAACTAAGAAAGAAAGTATTGGAATGATAAAAATAATGGAACGGAAGAAGTTCATTTATAGTGGAAATACTTGACAACGGAATCGAGACAAATGATAGCATTTAATTAAAAAGATCTTAAATCCCGTAAATCCCGAAGGATCAGATCTTATAGATTTCATAGATTTTCTTTTAAATCTCTTGAATTTCGGAATTCAACCAAGACAACGTCAAAAGATTAGACGCACCTTATTTTCTAAAAACTCAAACGTGACTACGTCAAAAGTTAAATCTCTATCTCAATCTTTTGTAACAGCTTCACTCGTACGCTTCACATAATCGAATAGTTTTATATATATTACTCAATAATGATAAAACTTTATTTATCAACTCATATTCGTCAAGAAAACATTTTTATTGTTAACCATGACGACCTTACTCAAATTTCGGGACGAAATTTCTTTAACGGGTAGGTACTGTAACGACCCGGAAATTTCCGACCAAATTTAAACCTTATTCTTTATATGTTTCTGACACGATAAGCAAAATCTGTAATGTTGAGTCTCGAAAGTTTTGAAAATCGATATTCATGTAATCAATTTCCCTTTGACCATGCCCGCGATTCACGAACAATTAATTATAGATGGATATGTGTGTAGGTACATATAAATAATAATACGAATTATAGCTTTGTTAAAAATATAATTAGAATCTATTTGTGTAATTTTAACATTTAGTATTTTTACTTGGGGTTGGGAGCTCATAATTAATTTAATTTTTATTTAAATAATGAGATATAATTAATGACCAATTTTACACCCTAAAAGACTGAAATAAATAAATTTATTTAATTTAAAATTTTATGACCTTCCTGAAAATCTTTATCCGCCACTGATTAACAACGGACACACTCCGTTAAAACTGTCGGTACAACAAGGTGATGGCTTTCAAATTAAACATGTGAATTATTCCGTTGGTATAATATAATATATATAAATATATATATAGTGATACATGAATGACAACGGGTGGACTGCTCTAGATATTTATTTACATTCATTACTGTTATTGTTTCTTATCTAATTCCATATATAGACTAGCATATACATCCATGATCAATTAATATCTTTCAAATTCTGTCTTCTTTTTCTATTCGAAGATCATTCAAAGGCAACCATTTCATCATCATCTTCGATCACCAAGCAACACCCGATTTCACCAAAACCACCTCTCAAACCCACTTCATTTTTTTTTTTGAAATCACACTCCAAAACAATCACCACCTTACCTTCCATCGTGAAACACCACCATCCGTTGAACCATCTTCTTTATAACACCCAAGCTATTACCATCACCTTTATTTTTTTTTCCTTCCTTCTGTGTTGTTTTTTTTTTCTGTTTTCCGTTTCTTCTATTGCTGAGCAAACAAGACCTCACTTCCATCACCATCACCCACTCGAGTCGTTGTTACTTCTTTTCACCATCTCATCTTCTGTTTTCTTTGGTGAAGCCATCGAGTACCATCAAACCGCTACCCATTTGATCACCACCTTTTTACAACCAAACACCATCACCTTGAGCAACCTTCGTGAACCATCTGTTACAACCATCGAACCAACACCAAACCCATTTCCATATTTTCGTTTGAACCACCCAAGAACCCCTGTTGTTAATCTGCTCGATTACTAGTCCCAACACCATGTTTTTTTTTTTTTCTATTTCCGTAAACTACTGCTGCTACTAATTTTTTTTTTATTTAAAGCCTACAACAAAGAAACCCCAACTTATTTGATACCCATTTGATTTTTATTAAAGATGAAATGAAGTGAATATTGCCTACTTCTTTTCTTAATGGCCGACAAGAATTAAAGTGGTAAAACCCCACTTGTGTAACGTAAAGTTTGTATATTACTGGCTCCTATTGCTTATCTTAATCGAATTGTTAAAAAGGGGTGTTAATGGACCGAGATTAAAGTTGGGCCAGGTCATTTGAATTATATAAATGGGCCGAGAGAGTGAACCTAGACTACCCTTTTTAGTTGGAGTTCTATGTGGACCGTTTTTGTTTTGGAACGAGACCCAATTTTGATTAAGGTGAAATTGTTACCGATTATTATTATTAGTATGGTATTAATATTATGAAACGGGAAACATGGATAGAGAATGATGATCACGATTAGTGATGATCACGAGTTTAGATAATGACAAGGTTGTGGTTAGATGATAATTAAATGAGGATGACTAGGATTAAAATGGTGCGAGAAAGATAATAAATATGATGTTAGGGTTAATGATGTTTAGTAGAGTAGAAAATAATGTTTTGATATAGTGACTATATATCGACTTGATGACGATGATTAGAGTAACGAGAATGATGATAATTGAGGGTGATATTTAAGATGATGATTTATGCTATTATGATGTTATGATGATACAACGAGAATGAATAAGTGAGATGATGATGGGTCTGTTAAGATGATCATGAGATGTAATAATAGATAATGAAATTTGATGATGATGGTAACTTAATTAGATAATGATATACGAATTATTATTGATGAAGTTAAAGGTGATGAAGAAGAGGGAACAGTAAAATGGGATAAATGAATTTTAGATTGTTACACAACAGAAAAACGGATATAGCAGAGTGGTTAGGGTGTGTTGTGGGTTAGCGAGGGGTCGCGGGTTTCGAGTCCCATCTCGGGCAGTTTCATTCTTTTTAAAATGCTGCAAAGGTATAATTTTATTATTATTATTATTGTTATTATTATTAATAAAACATTAATATCGAAACTATCATTTTTTTTTAAACAAATATCTATTTTTGTACATAAAACATATAATTTAAGATATAACATAAAGTATATATATTTTCAAATGAAATTTAGTATAAATCTTATATAACCATAATATATGTATATATATAATATATTAATAAATGAAATTTTGATATTTCTATTATACGTTTTAATAGAAATGCAAATAATATAGGTTTGTGAATCCGAGACCAACCCTATACTTGCTCGATGATGTTATATGTATTTTTACTACAAAATACAGTATGGTGAGTATATAGTTCCCTTTTAAACTCTAAATATTTTTGGGCTGAGAATACATGCGCTGTTTTTATAAATGATTTACGTTATGGACACAAGTGATCAAAATAAAATCTACGTTGAGTTGTACCATGGCATATTTCTTTATACTTGGTAGCTAATATTTACGTGAGGAGCGTAAACGCGAATCCTGTTGATAGATCTATCGGGCCTGACAACCCCAACCGGGCTGGATGACCAGTTTTTAACGGTTGCACAGTACTTCGTTTCGTTACTACACTTGGTACGGTGTAGGGTTTATTTAAGAATATGCTGCTGTGATTTAAATGTTAAGTATGGTTACCAAGTGCTCAACGACTTTTCCATACACTTGCGAGTGTATTATGTATGTATATGAAATCTTGTGGTCCATAGTTATAACGCTGCTAGCATCAAACCTATATATCTCACCAACTTTATGTTGATGTTTTAAAGCATGTTTATTCTCAGGTACGAATTAAGTCTTCCGCTGTGCATTTGCTCATATTAAGGACCTTACTTGGAGCCGATCATCGCAATGGAACCAGATGTTGAAGACTTCGTTCGGATGGATAAGGACGGGTCTTTACAGCTAACATTGGCACTCTCAACGAAAAAGATAGTGAAGCATTATGACTCACAACAATTATATTGGGTCGATAATGCCTAGTCAAGCAATGCTCTTTTAGAGAATTGGTTGATCCTTAAGAAGATTTATGTCCTCATTTGTCTTAATTTTCGAATAAACACGCTTGATTTTCGAAAGTACTTTTTCAGAAAGTATCATTTAGCCAAAATTTTTGAAAAAATTCACGTTGAGGACAAAGAATCTAAATAGTAGGTATACTCGAAAGGCTTAGTAAAATTTTAAGTTAAGAACATTTTCCGAGAATCTCCTAGCTAATTACGGTGTACTACACATCTATCCCACACTTAGAGGAACATTGTCCCTAATGTTCATTCTTAGATTTTAGGGACCTAAAATCCCACATTTAGATTTTAGGGACCTAAGCTCAATATTGGGTTGGAATCCTACACTTAGTGATAAGCTTAGGATAGTGTATAGTTTAAGGATATAACGAAGCAAAATAAATTAATGAAGAGAAAGAAACGAATTACTCCCCTTGGGTGCGGTTGTAAGCTAAGGATCTGAAGGTAGATGGAATCAGAACCATCTTCTACTGGATTCAAATCGGTCTTCTTGAAGTGTACTTGAGTTCATTAGGGCGTTCTCATCCTCCATACACCATCCACCAATAACTTGCAATGAAATAATCAACGGGTTTCCTTGTCGTTTCATCATTATTCAAAGAGTCTCCACCACAGGCATCAATAACTATCTATTACTTGTAAAAATGGAAATGATCAAACCTAGATAGGTGATCAAGCTTTAGGCCATAGACTTACTGATTTGCATTGTGATGAAAAAGTTGTTTGAAACTTGAGGGTTTCAAAAATTAGGTTTTTGAAAATTCAACAAATCAGTGTATTACTAAAAAGCTTAATCCATCACTTAAAGTGTTGACTTCCTTTAATTTTAAAACTTTTAATATAATGTAACAATTAATTCACTTACGCCCAAGACAAGAAGGAGAAGTGAATTCGTCCTAAGAAACGTTGAAAATTTTATTTTAAGTTTCACTTTGTCACTTACTCAATTAACCTTTATTATCCTAATCTACCTACTACTAAAGCTATAGAAAATAGACACACGGGTTGCCTCCCGAGAAGCGCTTGTTTTTGTTCGAGTCACGAGCCTGACTCTAGCCTTATTTCTCAGGAAATCTAGGCGGCTCCCTTGCATCCATCAGTAGACATAAAAGGTAATATTGGAACATACCGGTGGGATTGAACCGGACATGTCCAATGAGAGTAGAAGGTGGTTTAAAGTGAATGCTTTGTTTAACTTGAGGTATAACAAAGTTATTAATTTCTTTTACCTCCTTTCTTGGAATGAGATGGTCAAAGGGGTCCTCATCACTCCGTGATGTGTATGCCATTATGTAGCGTAGTGATGGTTTATAGGGTAGCCCTGACGCAAAACCCGTCTTTCTTCTTTGTGACTTCGGGTGGGTCGTAATGTTGTACTCTAAGGATGGAGGTGGGACGATGTCCATTGATGTCTCCAATATGGTAGCAACATTGGCAATTACTTTGATGCTAGAATCCTCCATCTCTTTCTTCTCATCCGGGCTCTCCATTTCAATTTCTTCATCCACCTCCTCGTCACTCTGGTCGGGAGCTTCAAGTATAATTGGTTCAGAGAGTTCTTTTAGAACGAAATCCTCTCTAGTCATTAAAAGATCAATATAAGGTGGGAGTGAAGATTGGGTAGTTGTGGAGTGGTTATTCATCTTGTCTTCTACTTCTATCTTCTTCTCCTCATTCTCGGAATAAAAGATGACTTTCCTAGTGGAGATGGTATTTATTTCGCCGTTCCTATCAGAAGGACATACAGACTCGTCGATCGTGAAAGTGACCTCTTCTCCATGGGCTCTCAAGGTGAGAGTCCGTGAATAAACATCAACGATCGCTTTGGCTGTATACATGAAAGGCCTTCCTAAGATGATAGGGGTTTTCATGTCTTCTTTATAGTCCATAATCACAAAGTCGGTCGGAAAAAGGAATTTGTCGACCTTAACCATGACGTTCTCAGCTATTCCCTTAGGATATCTAGTGGATTGGTCAGCTAGCTGGATGCTCATTTTGGTAGGTTAAAGTTTCTAATTTCGAGTCTCTGAAACATTGAGTAGGGCATGAGATTGATGCTGGCACCAAGGTCAGTGAGAGAATAGATAGTACCAGATTGGTAGATAGAACAAGGAAGGGTAAATCGTCCGGTATCCCCTAGTTTTTCAGGAAGAGTATTTAAAAGAATGGCTGAACAATCCGCATTCAGCAGGACATTGTGTACTTTGGGTACCTTATCCTTAGTTGATAGGAGTTTCCTAAAATACTTCTTACTATGAGGATTTTTAGACACAGTGTCCAAAAATTTACCGTCAAGCTTGAAAGATTTCATCTTGTTATGTCTTTAATGGAATGGGTGCTTTCCCAGTAGGTTTAGGTGATGACTTAATGACTACTACCGAACGGGTATTGGTTAGTTTCTTCTCCTTAGAAGAAACTGAAGGTTGCCTATGTGCCACCTTTGAGTCATTTTTAGGACAACCTAGAGAATTGAGACATTGATTTAACTGGCTTATTTGATTTTCAAGACTACTCAAGTGATTAGTCATGACTAAGTCAGCTGCATCTTGTCTTGTTGTGATCATATGGATGATTCGCAGTAGGACATTGTCTGGACTTGTCTCTGGTGGAGTAGTGGGTTTAGTGGGTGGGTTTTGTGGATGAGCTATGATCTTATCGGAGTAGACATCAGAGTCCTCACATTCAGCCTCGTATACCTTGGTCGGATGTGGATCAGTATAATTCTGGCATAATTGAACTTGAGACACATGTTGCGGGAGTTTCTTTAGTTCTCCAACTTTTTTGTTGAGGTTTTCTATGTGGTCCGAGAGAAATTTGATGGTTTTATTTTCGATAGGATCGGAGGCGAAAAGCGGTGTTGCTTATGAAATTTGCTCTACTGGTGCACCATCACCTCGATCAATCTCCAGGCCTCGTCAGCAGTGAATTTCATGAAGTTACCTTGAGAAACAGCATCAAGAGTAGACTTGTTGTTTTGATTTAGACCATCGTAGAAGGTCAAAATCTGATCAAGCTCTCAAGACGGTGGTTCGGGCATCTTCGAAGCAAATGTTTGAATCTTTCCCATGCAGTGTAGAGTGATTCATTGTATGCTTGTTGAAAGTTTACGATATCATTCCTAAGTCTTATTTGTTTTGATGGGAGAAAGTGTAGTGACCCGAACTTTTCCTTCTTTATATATATATTAAATGAAATTGTTATTTACTTGATTAAGTGTTTCCAACATATTAAGCAATCAAACTTGTTAAGACTTGATTAATTGAAATAGGTTTCATATAGACAATTGACCACCCAAGTTGACCGGTGATTCACGAACGTTAAAACTTGTAAAAACTATATGATAACATATATATGGTTATATATATAGTTAACATGATATTATGATAAGTAAACATGTCATTAAATATATTAATAATGAACTACATATGTAAAAACAAGACTACTAATTTAATGATTTTGAAACGAGACATATATGTAACGATTATCGTTGTAACGACATTTAATGTATATATATCATGTTAAGAGATATTCGTATATCATAATATCATGATAATATAATAATTTAAAATCTCATTTGATATTATAAACATTGGGTTAACAACATTTAACAAGATCGTTAACCTAAAGGTTTCAAAACAACACTTACATGTAACGACTAACGATGACTTAACGACTCAGTTAAAATGTATATACATGTAGTGTTTTAATATGTATTCATACACTTTTGAAAGACTTCAAGACACTTATCAAAATACTTCTACTTAACAAAAATGCTTACAATTACATCCTCGTTCAGTTTCATCAACAATTCTACTCGTATGCACCCGTATTCGTACTCGTACAATACACAGCTTTTAGATGTATGTACTATTGGTATATACACTCCAATTATCAGATCTTAGCAGCCCATGTGAGTCACCTAACACATGTGGGAACCATCATTTGGCAACTAGTATGAAATATCTCATAAAATTACAAAAATATGAGTAATCATTCATGACTTATTTACATGAAAACAAAATTACATATCCTTTATATCTAATCCATACACCAACGATCAAAAACACCTACAAACACTTTCATTCTTCAATTTTCTTCATCTAATTGATCTCTCTCAAGTTCTATCTTCAAGTTCTAAGTGTTCTTCATAAATTCTACAAGTTCTAGTTTCATAAAATCAAGAATACTTCCAAGTTTGCTAGCTTACTTCCAATCTTGTAGAGTGATCATCCAACCTCAAGAAATCTTTCTTATTTACAGTAAGATATCTTTCTAATACAATGTAATACTCATATTCAAACTTTGATTCAATTTCTATAACTATAACAATCTTATTTCGAGTGAAAATCTTACTTGAACTGTTTTCGTGTCATGATTCTGCTTCAAGAACTTTCAAGCCATCCTAGGATCCTTTGAAGCTAGATCCATTTTTTATAATTTCCAGTAGCTTTATCCAGAAAACTTGAGGTAGTAATGATGTTCATAACATCATTCGATTCATACATATAAAGCTATCTTATTCGAAGGTTTAAACTTGTAATCACTAGAACATAGTTTAGTTAATTCTAAACTTGTTCGCAAACAAAAGTTAATCCTTCTAACTTGACTTTTAAAATCAACTAAACACATGTTCTATATCTATATGATATGCTAACTTAATGATTTACAACATGGAAACACAAAAAACACCGTAAAACCGGATTTACGCCGTCGTAGTAACACCGCGGACTATTTTGGGTTAGTTAATTAAAAACTATGATAAACTTTGATTTAAAAGTTGTTATTCTGGGAAAATGATTTTTCTTATGAACATGAAACTATATCCAAAAATCATGGTTAAACTCAAAGTGGAAGTATGTTTTCTAAAATGGTCATCTAGACGTCGTTCTTTCGACTAAAATGACTCCCTTTAAAAAAATGACTTTTAACTTATATTTCTGACTATATACCTATACTTTTTCTATTTAGATTCATAAAATAGAGTCCAATATGAAACCATAGCAATTTGATTCACTCAAAACGGATTTAAAATGAAGAAGTTATGGGTAAAACAAGATTGGATAATTTTTCTTGTTGTAGCAACGTGAAAATTGGTAACAAATCTATATTAATCATATCCTAGCAAACTTATTTTGTATTATACATATATTCTAATATATTATGTAATCTTGGGATACCATAGACACGTATGCAAATGTTATGACATATCATATCGACCCATGTGTATATATTATTTGGAACAACCATAGACACTATTGATAATGCTAAAAACGAACATATATTTCATAGCATTATTCCTCAAGAAAGACAAGCTTTTAGTTGCAATTGTTCTATTTACAAGTGATATTCGTTTAAATAATAAAAGGTGAAGACAAAAGACAGATTCGACGAATTGAAGACGCAAAAGACCAAAAAGCTCAAAAGAACAAAAGACAATCAAAGAGGTTCCAATTATTGATAAGAAACGTCTCGAAATTACAAGAGTACAAGATTCAAAACGTAAAGTACAAAATATAAAATTGTACGCAAGGACGTTCGAAAATCCGGAACCGGGACTAGAGTCAACTCTTAACGCTCGACGCAACGGACTAAAAATTACAAGTTAATTAGGTATATAAATATAATATAATATATAATTAATTATATTAATTATATATATATTATATTTATAAATAAAAACCGTCGGCAGAGAAAGACTCCAAGATATGAGCTGGAATTTCAAACTCCGCGACTTGCGGAGTTTGAAGGCAAAATTCACCGCGAGTCGCGGAGCACCAAAAATCGAAAATCCCTATAAAGCCAACCGAATTCTGATCAAAAACCATCATCTTTTTCTTCTCTTATCATACGTAAAATTTATATATATATATATATATAATTTATATTTTAATTTTAATTTTAATTCTAATAATAAGGGTATGTTAGCGAATATTGTAAGGGTGTAAGTCGAAATTCTGTCCGTGTAACGCTATGCTATTTTTAATCATTGTAAGTTATGTTCAACCTTTTTATATTAATGTCTCGTAGCTAAGTTATTATTATGCTTATTTAAAACGAAGTAATCATGATGTTGGGCTAATTACTAAAATTGGGTAATTGGGCTTTGTACCATAATTGGGGTTTGGACAAAAGAACGACACTTGTGGAAATTAGACTATGGGCTATTAATAGGCTTTATATTTGTTTAACTAAATGATAGTTTGTTAATGTTAATATAAAGATTTACAATTGGGCGTCCCTATAAATTACCATATACACTCGATCGGATACGATGGGCGGGGTATTTATATGTACGAATAATCGTTCATTTAACCGGACACGGGAATGGATTAATAGCCATTAGAATAATTAAAACAGGGGTGAAATTACATTCAAGGGTAATTGGTGTAATTGTTAACAAAGTAGTAAAACCTTGGTTTACACGCAGTCGATAACCTGGTGTATTCATTAAACAAAGTATTAAAACCTTGTTACAATTCGAATCCCCAATTAGTTGGAATATTTAACTTCGGGTATAATAATAATTTGACAAGGACACTCGAGCTTTATATTTATGACTGATGGACTGTTATGGACAAAAACCAGACGGACATATTGAATAATCCAGGACAAAGGACAATTAACCCATGGGCATAAAACTAAAATCAACACGTCAAACATCATGATTACGGAAGTTTAAATAAGCATAATTCTTTTATTTCATATTTAATTTCCTTTATTTTATATTTAATTGCACTTCTAATTATCGTACTTTTATTTATTGTTATTTAATCGCACTTTTAATTATCGTACTTTTTAATTATCGCAATTTTATTTTATCGCACTTTTATTATTCGCAATTTCATTATCGTTATTTACTTTAAGTTTTAATTTAAGTCTTTTATTTATTTAATATTTTACATTAGGTTTTAACTGCGACTAAAGTTTTAAAATCGACAAACCGGTCATTAAACGGTAAAAACCCCCCTTTATAATAATAATATTACTTATATATATATTTGTATTTTTATAAAAGTAAACTAATATAGCGTTGAGCTTTGTTTAAAGATTTCCCTGTGGAACGAACCGGACTTACTAAAAACTACACTACTGTACGATTAGGTACACTGCCTATAAGTGTTGTAGCAAGGTTTAAGTATATCCATTCTATAAATAAATAAATATCTTGTGTAAAATTGTATCGTATTTAATAGTTTTTCCTAGTAGAATATAAAGCTATTTTATATACACCTCGCAGAACATCAAGTATTTTTGGCGCCGCTGCCGGGGAACTCTCTTAAAAGCCGGAAGCGGAACGCTAATATTAAAAAAAAAAAAAAGATTTTTATTTTTAGTACGTTTTGTAGAAATACGTTTTAAATATTCGAAAATATAAAAAGAAAAACAAAAATATAAGTATTTTTAAGATTTTGTTAAATATTTAAGTTTTATAAGCTTCTTTATTTTTATTTTAGTTTATAAAAATATAAGTTTTATTTAAATATCTTTTATTTATATAAAAATAGAAAATAGAAAATAAAAATAAATAAATAAAGAAAAAACGCGTCGAATATTTAAATCTGTCAACTGAATTTCTGAACCCCGCGACTCGCGGGGTTTTCTGCATTAATTACCGCGACTCGCGGAGCTTCTCTGACACACGAACAGAAGCCCTAATTCAGCATTAATTACGGGTTTTAATTAATTATAATTATTATTTAACCCTAATTATTATTATTATTATTATTATTATTAGTTTTATTTTTACTTTTACTTTTTATTTAATTTATGTATTTAGTATAAATTAGTTTAATTAAATTGTAAAATTAGTAGTTTTATTAAATAAATAATATAAAAATAATATTTTTATAAAAAGTGTACTTTTTACAACTTTTTATATATTTTTATATTTTGTCCCTTTTAATCGTTTTAGCGTAATATTTGTATTTTTAGCTCATATTTAATTTTAAACTTAGTTTTTGCTATAGTTATTTTTACACCTAGATTTTTAGGCTTTGCCGTACAATTCCTTAAGTGCTTTTTCTTTAGACTAAGATTTAGGTGCTTTAGAATTTTGCGACGCCTTTTTAAGTTTTAGTTTCTTTTTAAGTTATTTCCATTTGGGATTTAGTTTTTCCTGTAAGCTTTAATATTTTTAGACACCTTTTACTATGTATCAATTATCATTCCAATTAGTAATTTCAATTTGCGATTATAATTTTAAGTTAGTTGTAGTAATAAGGTTAGGTTAGTTAAGTATTTTTAAGTTTTGATAAGTTTCTTTTATTTTTTTTCGTCACCTTTTATTTTTCAACCATTTTTTTCTTTTTCGACCTTTTTCGACGAACTCTTTTTCTCTCTCATTTCTCGCTATTCTAGTTTTAGGACTTAGAATTTTTTCTACTTCTTATCTAAATTTCTTAAAATTACGAAAATTTATTTTAAGTGGTTAAATTAATAGACATCAAAATTTTCTGGTTCGTAGTAATAGTTGGATTTGTACGTGGACCGGGTTATTGGAGCCAAACAGTCCTCAATTATATTGAGACCAAACGAATCATGCCCCTCTGCTGCATCTTTTGGCTATTCGAAACATGGGCAAAATCAGAAAAGTCTATTGATTGGATAACTTATTATAATTTTTCTTTCCTTTTAAAAACTAATAGGATATTCAGTGAATGCACCGAGCAAGACGTTCATCACCTTTTATACGTTCACCACCTGTAACTAGATCAAGACATTTAGCAAATATTACCGCCGTTGATTTTTCTTTAGAATCGTCATCCAGTCGACCAAGTACTTCAGTTCAAATTTCCGATAATCCATTTTTTGAACCCGACCTCACAATTGAGAATCCGGAGAATATTCAGGAACGGTTCGTAGATCCTGAACCATTAAACTTTCCTCCGGAGCCACCAATCATTCAAACAAAGATTGTTGAGGAACGAACCATTAAATCAGAATCATCTAGTGATACCGATTCAACAAATTCAATTATGGAGAATCTGGAACCTTTAAGTATGGAAGACCGAATGAGAGCTAAACGCACTGGCCAAGGTCACGCAATTACTCATCCAGACATTAATGCGCCAGATTATGAAATCAAAGGACAAATTCTACACATGGTGACTAATCAATGCCAATTTAGTGGTGCGCCGAAGGAAGATCCAAATGAACATCTACGTACCTTTAATAGGATCTGCACACTATTTAAAATCCGAGAAGTGGAGGATGAACAGATATATCTCATGTTATTTCCCTGGACTTTAAAGGGAGAAGCCAAAGATTGGTTGGAATCGTTACCTGAAGGGGCGATTGATACATGGGACGTTTTAATTGACAAATTTCTTAAACAATTCTTTCCTGCATCTAAAGCCGTAAGACTTCAAGCAGAAATTGTTACGTTCACACAGAAGCCAAATGAAACTCTATATGAGGCGTGGACAAGATATGGAAAGTTGTTAAGAGGATGTCCGCAACATGGTTTAGACACCTGTCAAATAGTACAAATATTCTACCAAGGATGCGACATCACTACAAGAAAAGACATAGATATAGCAGCTGGTGGTTCTATTATGAAGAAAACCGAAACTGATGCTTACAAAATTATTGATAACACTGCTTCCCACTCGCATGAGTGGCACCAAGAAAAAGATATCATTAGATCATCTAAAGCAGCTAGAGCCGATTCTAGCCATGACTTAGATTCCATTTCCGCAAAGATAGATGCTGTGGAGAGACGAATGGAAAAGATGACTAAGGATATTCACTCAATACGAATTAGTTGTGAGCAGTGTGGAGGACCACATTTGACAAAAGATTGTCTCAGTATTGAATTAACAATGGAACAAAGAGAGAATATTTCATACATAAACCAAAGGCCTGGAAATAATTATCAGAATAATTATCAACCGCCAAGACCGATTTACAATCAAAACCAGAATTATAACCGAAATATTCCATAAACAACCAACAAGGTCCTAGCAATCAACAAGTATCCAATAATACTTACAATCAGCAAAGACCTAATTTTCAAAACAAACCACCACAACAAACCGATGATAAAAAGCCGAATTTAGAAGATATGATGACGAAGCTAGTTGAAACTCAAACACAGTTTTTCACATCTCAGAAACAAACCAATGAACAAAATGCTCAAGCATTTAGAAATCAACAAGCTTCTATTCAAAATCTGGAACAAGAAGTGAGTAACCTAGCAAGGTTAATAGGTGAAAGAAAACCGGGAAGTCTACCTAGTGATACAAATGCTAAGCCCCGAAATGAAACAGCTAAAGCCATTACCACAAGAAGTGGTACAACACTTAAACCACCTGAAATACCTGTAACTTCTGATGAAACTATTCCTACTCCACAAGAACCACAACCTGATCAAGATAAGGAAAAAGAACCGGTAGTTGAAAAGGTTAATGAAGATAACACAGTTAAGGATAAACCTTATGTTAAACCATACCAACCACCACTTCCTTACCCGAGTAAAATGAAGAAAGAAAAACTTGAAGCCGAGCAATCCAAATTTTTGGATATGTTTAAACAGATAAATGTAAATCTTCCTTTCATTGATGTGATTTCAGGAATGCCTAGATATGCTAAATTCTTGAAAGATCTAATCTCAAATAGAAAGAAAACGGAAGAACTCTCGGCTGTTACTATGAATGCTAATTGTTCAGCAGTGCTGTTGAATAAGATACCAGAAAAATTATCTGATCCAGGAAGTTTCACAATTCCATGTTTTCTGGGTAGTCTTAGTTCAATAGAAGCATTGGCAGACTTAGGTGCTAGTATAAATCTAATGCCGTATTCACTATACGCTAAACTAGACCTTGGAGAATTGAAACCAACCAGAATAAGCATACAACTAGCCGATAGATCAATAAAATATCCTAGAGGGATAATGGAGAACATGCTAGTTAAAGTTGGTACTTTAGTATTTCCAGTAGATTTTGTTGTTTTGGACATGGAAGAAGATCCTCAAGTTCCTCTCATATTAGGAAGACCATTCTTAAACACGGCTAAAGCAATGATAGACGTGTTCGGTAAGAAACTGACCCTAAGTATAGAGGATGAGAGTGTTACCTTTTCAGTTGATAGAGCAATGCAACAACCGCAATCTGCAGATGATACATGTTATTATATTCAAACTATAGATGCACATGCAGAATTATTAGAAGAATTTCCAGAATTACAAGGAACGGGAGAATGTTCTTTAGGAGAAGGTAATGAACCAATTGATGAAGCTGAAATGTTAGCTACACTAATAGCTAATGGATATGAACCAACAATAGAAGAAATTCAAATGCTAAAAGAAGAAGACAGATATCGATATAAATCATCGATAGAAGAACCTCCGAAATTAGAGTTAAAGCCACTTCCAAACCATTTGGAATACGCTTATTTACATGGTGAATCTGAATTACCTGTAATAATATCGTCTTCTCTTACTGAAAATGAGAAATCACAACTCATTTCTGTGTTGAAAGCTCATAAACCAGCCATTGCATGGAAGATTCATGATATTAAAGTAATAAGTCCTTCGTATTGCACACATAAAATCCTTATGGAAGAAGGTCATAAAACGTATGTGCAATGCCAACGAAGACTAAATCCTAATATGCAAGATGTAGTTAAGAAAGAGATTATTAAACTGCTAGATGCAGGTTTGATATATCCAATTTCTGATAGTCCATGGGTAAGCCCAGTTCAATGTGTACCTAAGAAGGGTGGCATGACTGTCATTACAAATGAGAAAAATGAGCTTATTCCTACTAGGACTGTAACAGGATGGCGTGTATGTATTGATTATAGAAAATTAAATGACGCCACCAGAAAAGATCACTTTCCCTTACCTTTCATAGATCAAATGTTGGAAAGATTAGCCGGAAATAGTTACTATTGTTTTCTAGATGGATTTTCCGGATATTTTCAAATTCCAATAGCACCCGAAGATCAAGAGAAAACCACATTCACGTGCCCTTATGGTACTTTTGCTTACAAACGCATGCCATTTGGACTTTGTAACGCCCCTGCAACCTTTCAAAGGTGTATGATGGCGATTTTTCACGACATGATAGAAGAATGCATGGAAGTATTCATGGATGACTTTTCAGTCTTCGGTGATACATTTAAATCATGTCTAGTTAATCTGGAACGAATGCTAATTAGATGCGAACAATCAAATCTAGTACTTAATTGGGAGAAATGCCATTTCATGGTTAAAGAAGGCATCGTTCTTGGACATAAAATTTCAAAAGAAGGAATTGAAGTGGATAGAGCTAAAGTAGATGTAATTGCTAAACTTCCACATCCCACCAATGTTAGAGGAGTTAGGAGTTTTCTAGGGCATGCCGGTTTTTACCGACGTTTCATAAAAGATTTTTCTAAAATTGCCACTCCTATGAATAAACTCCTTGAAAAGGATGCTCCATTCATCTTTTCGGATGAGTGTATCAAATCTTTTAATATTCTTAAAGAAAAACTCACTAATGCGCCGATCATGATAACACCAAATTGGAATCTACCATTTGAACTAATGTGCGATGCAAGTGATTTTGCAATGGGAGCCGTTTTAGGACAAAGGATTGAAAAACGATTTCAACCTATATATTATGCTAGTAAGACATTACAAGGAGCACAAACGAACTATACAACTACTGAAAAAGAACTCCTTGCTATTGTCTTTGCTTTTGACAAATTTCGATCATATCTCGTTCTAGCAAAAACGGTGGTCTATACCGACCATTCTGCTCTTAGATACCTATTTTCAAAACAAGATGCTAAACCAAGATTAATCCGTTGGATCTTACTCTTACAAGAGTTTGATATTGAAATCCGAGATAAAAGAGGAGCAGAAAATCTCGCCGCTGATCATCTTTCTCGTCTTGAAAATCCCGAATTAGAAGTTCTAAATGAATCAGCCATACAAGACAACTTTCCTGATGAATATCTATTGAAGATAGATTATAAAGAAATCCCATGGTTTGCAGACTATGCAAACTACTTAGTTTGTGGATTCCTTGAAAAAGGATTATCGTACCAAAGACGAAAGAAATTCTTCAGTGATATAAAACACTATTTCTGGGAAGATCCACATCTGTTTAAAAGTTGTCCCGATGGAATAATACGCCGATGTGTATTTGGAGATGAAGCTAGTAAAATTTTAAACCATTGTCACACAGGACCAACAGGAGGGCATTATGGGCCTCAACTAACAGCAAGAAAAGTTTATGAAGCTGGATTCTATTGGCCTACAATTTACAAAGACGCACACCTTCTTTGCAAATCCTGTGATGCATGTCAAAGGGCCGGAAAAATAAGTCAACGTGATGAAATGCCGAAAAATGTCATCCAAGTATGTGAAGTATTTGACATTTGGGGTATTGACTTTATGGGTCCATTTCCAAAATCTCATAATAATCTATATATACTCGTAGCCATTGATTATGTATCTAAATGGGCGGAAGCACAAGCTCTCCCAACTAACGATGCACGAGTTGTAGTCAACTTTTTAAAACGTCTTTTTGCAAGGTTTGGAACACCGAAAGCTTTAATAAGTGATCGGGGTACTCATTTCTGTAATAATCAACTTGAGAAAGTTCTTAAAAGATATGGAGTAACTCATAAAATCTCCACCGCATATCATCCACAAACAAGTGGACAAGTTGAAAATACAAACCGAGCTTTAAAACGTATTCTAGAGAAAACCGTAGGATCAAATCCGAAGGAATGGTCCATTAAATTGGAGGATGCACTCTGGGCTTTTAGAACAGCCTACAAAATTCCAATTGGAACCACACCTTTTAGACTTGTTTATGGAAAAGCATGTCATCTTCCAGTAGAAATTGAACACAAAGCATTTTGGGCTTTGAAGACATGTAATCTTGATTTACATGAAGCCGGACGTCTACGATTAAGTCAACTAAACGAATTAGAAGAATTAAGACATGAAGCATACGAAAGTTCGTTAATCTATAAAGAAAGAACGAAGAAATGGCATGATAAAAGAATCAGAAGTTCAAAAGAATTTAAAGAAGGAGACAGAGTTCTTCTTTTCAATTCACGATTCAAGCTATTTCCTGGAAAATTGAAATCAAGATGGTCTGGACCATTCAGAGTCAAAAGAGTTTTCCCATACGGAACGATAGAATTAATAAATTCAAATGGGATTGAATTTAAAGTTAATGGTCACAGGGTTAAACATTACATACATGGTCCGATGGAAGTCGACAACGAAGTTAATCACAATTTCGACACCACAGCTAACTAAGTGTGGGGAGAATCAAGTCTTTAAAGGATAATATGTATTTCTGTTAGAGTTAGACTGTCTGTTTTCGTGTAGTTCTCGAAAATGGAACCCGAATGGTCTTTCCCTAGCAGACCCTAAAGAACTAGTCTTCTCCCCCCATTCTGAATTTTTATTTTTTTAGGTTTTTACAAAATGAAGACTGCCTGTGAACTAAACCATGGTCTAATGCTACACGCTTTGATCACTAAACGTAATAATGACATACTACCGAGTGAAATAGTATCAGTAATCAGAGAAAGAATGGACGGAGTTAGAAAAGAATCCAGATGCGAAGATAATAAGTTACAATTCGGTAAAGGAAAATCAAAATCCGCAGCGAAAAGAAGAGCACGACACCTAGAACGATGTCACAAATGCGGAAAATGGTCACATGGAGGTAAATGTTCAAATAATCAAACCTATTCAAATACCGAATTTGTTACTTTATGCAGAGACGGACCGTTCATATGTTTAGAAGAAAAGACACTGAATGCTCGAGGTTACGCCTATGTAGCCATGGAAAATCAATTAAACCGACTATCTTATGAATGGGATAGATCATATAACTAAGAAATCTATTTCACAGGTATGTCTGTACAGTTTTTATTTTTATTTTTATTTTTAACCTTTTGATAATAAACGCTAATTTGTTCGCTAAAAAGTATTAAATTGGTATTGAATAAAATTAGGTTTGGCGACCGAAATTATTGATATCATTCAAAAATTTATTACATCACTGCGAAATTTAACGTTTATTCTTAAGGTACAAATATCTTTAAACAATCAACCCAAAATATTTCAAAAATTCGTCATGAGTTAAATTAGGTCTTGAAACCGAAATTACTTTACCGAAAAGAGGGGCGCATATTTTTGATAATATTTGATTGATTAAAGTGGGATAAAAAGACAAAAAGATTTTTAATTTTATTTTTACCATATTTTTAAAATTAATATTTAAATCTTAAATTAATATTGTAAACTTTGTAAAAACAATATATTTAAAATTGTAAATATTTGAAAAATTAATATAAGTTTGATATGAATTTATAAATTTTTAAATTAAGTTTGGTGTGAATTTTTAATTTTTAAAATATAAATTTTTAATTTAATGCATTTCAAATTTTAAGTTTGGTGTGAATTTTTAATATTAATTTTGAATTTTATATTTAAGTTGTGTGAATTTAAAAACAAAAATTTACTTTATCTCATTAAGTTAAGAATATGATTTTTAAAATTCGTCGTAAGTTGAAGACTAGGTCTTTGAACCGAAATTGCTTTACCCGAGGGAGGGACGAGAACTTTTATTATCATTATTTTTAATCTTATTGAATTAGAGTATGCCAAAAACATTGAAAAACCCAAAAATCTTAGCTTTTAAAACAATCGCTACAAAAAGACAAATTTTAAAATTTTGTCGAGAGACGGACTAGGACATCGATCCGAAACGACCTCGTCCTAAATAATAAGGGAAACAAAATTTTAAAATTAATTTCTTAATTGTTTTTAATAAGTTAATGATTATAAAAAAAAAAAAAAAAAAAAAATACCAAACTCCGCGAGTCGCGGAGTTTGGAGGGTAAATCCCCGCGACTCGCGGAGGGGCCGGATTACAGAAAAAAAATAAAGAGCTGAACGATCAGTTTCACTCCCCCACCCAAAAACACTGCGAAGAACAGCGAAAAAACCCCGAAAAAACCCGAAAAATACACCCCAAAATCACAATTTTTAACCGTTAATCACCAAATCTTTTGCTAAAATCATGTTGAGAAGGATGCTATCTAAGAATTACTCAAGAAAAACGGTAAATTTCTACACCTAAACACCATTTAATTCGAAATTTGATGTTCTTGAGCTATTTTTTCCCCAATTTGATTTTGATGCTTTTTAGTGTAATTAGACTTAAATTGTTTATGTATTATGCTTGTATAACCTAGATTGATGCTGTTTAACATGATTAGAAGCCTTAAACTTCAAATTTTGAATAATCTAGGGTTTGTGTTCTTGAGCAAATTTGGGGCTTTTTGATATAAACAGGTTATGGCCGATTTTTGTCATGAATTGTTGCTAAAATAAGTAGTGTAACATGTCTAGGTAGTTAAATGATCCAAACTTTGAGCCTAAACATGATTTTGAGAATTAAAGTGGACTTTTTCAAGTCTAAAATTCATGAACTTGATTTTTGAAAGATAATGCCATTTGAGACTTGTTTAATTGCTAGTAATGATTATTTTGACATATTATCTGAGTTGAATGCTTATGAACTTGGCGAAAATTTTCGTATATGCTTATTTGAAAAAGTGTAGATTTGATAAAAATGTGAAAATGAGCTTAAGTTTGATATAAATTGATAATGTCATTGTAATTATTTTGATTGATGATTTTGCTGACACTAATGCATATTTGGATGCACAAAAATTGTGTTTGATGTGTTTTGCAGAATGAAAGGGGTGAATCTTCATCCCAAGCCCGCAATGCTCCTGCTGAGAATTTGGAACAACAGGAGGTGGATAACTACTACAAGCAGGATGTACCTCATCCAGTCATGACCTTTTCCGATATGCATTTGGAAGAGTTGCACCCGAACCTGAGATTTGACAGACTTTGGATAGATTATCCAAAATATCAAAGGGGTTTGCATACTCTTCATTCTAAGGTTGTTGAGGTACCAAGGGTCATAGAATGGGGACCCTTAGAAGCTGTAGAATTGGCCGGGCCAATTAGGGAATTACTTGTACAGAGGTATGGTAATTCTTCTTTTAATGACTGGATATGTTTATTCACCATACGCAGACCTGTATATAAAGTATGGTGTGAAGAATTGTTATGTAGTATAGAGTTGAATGATCGGGTAGCTAGTTTAACCGATCGTTCTTTTATTAGATTTTTGTTAGGCGGTTCGATGCGCCACATGTCTTTACTAGACATGGCTCAGGCTTTACGTATATATACGCCTGAGGAGTTAGCGTCTGCCGATTGTAGAGGATTGATACTAAACGGTAGAAAGATAGATGAGAATTTTGATACACACGGTGTGTGGAGTCAAATGACAAGCTATCACCGTTTCAAAGGGGGAAATTACTCTTATTTGGATATAGATAGAGCCGAATTAAGAGTGATACATAGGTTTTTAGCCAATTCGATTACACAAAGGGGTAAGAACAAGGAAAAAGTAAATGAACAGGATTTGTTTTACCATATGTATATTCGAGACCCACAAAGCGCTGTAAGTATACCATATTGTGTGGGTTATTATTTATCAGCTATGGTTCGGGGGATGCGACCACATAGCATAATAGGAGGTGGTATTTTTATTACTTTGATTGGTGAATATCTCGGTGTGGATATAAGTCGGGGGGATTATTACTAGAAGAGCTGGAACCCCGCGATACTATAGGTTTAAATGTATACCATGGTGCGAAAGTTTTGAAGAGGCGAAATAACGCCGCAGTACGATACCATGGTAGACATACACAGGTGGAGAGAAACCAGCAGCAAGGTAATGTAGGAGGGGGGAATGAGATGCAAGAAATGCATAGGTTTATAGCTTCTCAGGAATACGAAAATGCTAGACAGAGAGCATTTGAAGATTGGCAAGTTCATCAGAACCAGATCATAGCTCATTGCCAACATATAGGTAGAAACTATATTCCTACACCGAAACCCATCTTCCCTCCTTGGTCTATAGAGATGCAGCCACCATATCCTACGTATGACCCTGCCGAAGCATTCTATAGCACTTATGGTTATGCCTGGAACCCCTATTGGTACCAATATCATCCTTAGTTTACTTATTATTTTTTTTTATTTTGTAATTTGTAATTATTGATACATTTAATATTTTTGTTAATATTGTAATCATTTTTATAATTATCTAACTTTTATTCTTAGATTTTAATAATTTTTTGAATGTGGGGTAATATACCAAACTTCAAAAATATGTATATATGTTTGCAGTTTATCTTATGTACACAACAGGGTAAAACAACGCATTTTCAAAGACTGGCATTAAGTTCAGCAAAAGCAACTAATTTTGACGACAAGATGCAAAATATATGTGAAATAACAACAAGACGGAATGAACAAATGATGTGCACCATTTATCATTCAGCAAACAAACGCCAATATATTTGAAAACTTTGGTAAAATTTAATCATTTTCACACAAATCACCCTCAATAATTTAAATTGTTGCTAATTTCTTGCAAATGAGGGCATTGCAAGATCTTAAGTGTGGGAAGGGGTTAAATTCTTTCGGATTTTAAAAATTTTTACTTTATACACTTGGTTACCATTAAAAATACTAGTAAAGCAGTAGTTGTATTAGAATCTAGTGCTCTCTGATAATAAAGAACAGCCCTAGTCTTATATACTGACTACCCAATTCTAGTAAAAATTTTCAAAATTTTCAATTAAATGAATTCAAAATCATGTTTATACATATTTATGAACGATAAAACTAGGTTTTAACACCGAAATTATTGTTACCTCGGAAAGGACATAAATTAAGAAACAAACTAAAATGTTAAAATTCATTTAAAATGGAATAGAGGACGATAAAAAGGAAAATAAAAGCCAAGTGTGGGAAAATTTACCAAGTTATCTTAAACATATGTCACATATATCTGTAACAAATAACTGAAAATACTTTTGCTTTGGACTAAACTAAACTGTTTTACCCGATGAAAGAAAAGAAGAGATGGATCTACACGATGAATCAATTCCATCATTAAAATGAAGTAAAGTCTTCTGAAAAAGAGACGCGCTTCTTGATTTAGGTCATGAAGTTGTCGTCCAGACCAGCTGTAGGTTGACGAAAAATCTAGAAAAGTCATCACTAAAATCAGCAGGAAATCCACGGACCTCAGCATTAAACAGGGTCGCCAAGTGGTCGGATTTATCCTAACCATGAGAAGGATTTATCTCGTACAATGGGGGGGGCACCATGCAAATTAGCTGGATAAGACTAATGAATCAGATCCCCAGAAAGGATAATCTCCTTAAAGATTAAAAATCAGCTTTTAAGACTGATATTACTCAATCCTAGAGATTGACCTTAAAGATTGAGAATTCAAACTCATGGAATTCGATGATATCTAAACTCGAGCTTAAACGAGAAAATATTTTGATCAAAAATACAAACCGATTTGTTTTCTGAAAACCCATTTTCAATGCGTTCATTACCATTGAACGTAAAATCCTAGGAATTCACCTGGAATTCATTAGGTCACCTGAACTAAATCGGGTGTCAACAGTAAGAACGGTGGTTGCATAGTGGTCAAAGACAGGACCTTGTGCCAGACCGAAAAATTATAAGGGTGAGCTTTACTATTGCTCCTACCAAGGATAGTAATTGCGTCTGACACGTTATAGACCATAATCAAAAGCATGTCACGGGACATTGCCTTAACAGTTGCTTGTTCAACGCTTTCCTTTACAACCGGACGGTAGTTTGCCGAAAGGTAATATACGGAACAAGTAAACTGGACGTGTTGCTTTCCAAATACAACGTTAGCAAGTGGGTGACACAAAACCGTAAGTTTTGAGCTAAAATTTTCAAATCTGAAACCCACCAAACCCACAAAAATATTTTGCAAACACCGGTAAAGGGTTATTCCGGAAAACTTATCTAGGGTAAAAACTAGATTTCAAAAGATCAAATGTTTTCATAAAGATCCAATTTCCTTAATGGATCTAAATTTTTATAGTCATGTGGGACTGTAAACCATATCGTTACTACCATTGTTTATACCACCTTATAGAAATCACTGATGTACAAAGTGTGAAGAATAAAGAAGTGATTCTAGTATTTCAAGACAATATTGCTTGAGGACAAGCAACGCTCAAGTGTGGGAATATTTGATAATGCTAAAAACGAACATATATTTCATAGCATTATTCCTCAAGAAAGACAAGCTTTTAGTTGCAATTGTTCTATTTACAAGTGATATTCGTTTAAATAACAAAAGGTGAAGACAAAAGACAGATTCGACGAATTGAAGACGCAAACGACCAAAAAGCTCAAAAGAACAAAAGACAATCAAAGAGGTTCCAATTATTGATAAGAAACGTCTCGAAATTACAAGAGTACAAGATTCAAAACGCAAAGTACAAAATATAAAATTGTACGCAAGGACGTTCGAAAATCCGGAACCGGGACTAGAGTCAACTCTTAACGCTCGACGCAACGGACTAAAAATTACAAGTTAATTAGGTATATAAATATAATATAATATATAATTAATTATATTAATTATATATATATTATATTTATAAATAAAAACCGTCGGCAGAGAAAGACTCCAAGATATGAGCTGGAATTTCAAACTCCGCGACTTGCGGAGTTTGAAGGCAAAATTCACCGCGAGTCGCGGAGCACCAAAAATCGAAAATCCCTATAAAGCCAACCGAATTCTGATCAAAAACCATCATCTTTTTCTTCTCTTATCATACGTAAAATTTATATATATATATATATAATTTATATTTTAATTTTAATTTTAATTCTAATAATAAGGGTATGTTAGCGAATATTGTAAGGATGTAAGTCAAAATTCTGTCCGTGTAACGCTACGCTATTTTTAATCATTGTAAGTTATGTTTAACCTTTTTATATTAATGTCTCGTAGCTAAGTTATTATTATGCTTATTTAAAACGAAGTAATCATGATGTTGGGCTAATTACTAAAATTGGGTAATTGGGCTTTGTACCATAATTGGGGTTTGGACAAAAGAACGACACTTGTGGAAATTAAACTATGGGCTATTAATGGGCTTTATATTTGTTTAACTAAATGATAGTTTGTTAATGTTAATATAAAGATTTACAATTGGGCGTCCCTATAAATTACCATATACACTCGATCGGACACGATGGGCGGGGTATTTATATGTACGAATAATCGTTCATTTAACCGGACATGGGAATGGATTAATAGCCACTAGAATAATTAAAACAGGGGTGAAATTACATTCAAGGGTAATTGGTGTAATTGTTAACAAAGTAGTAAAACCTTGGTTTACACGCAGTCGATAACCTGGTGTATTCATTAAACAAAGTATTAAAACCTTGTTACAATTCGAATCCCTAATTAGTTGGAATATTTAACTTCGGGTATAATAATAATTTGACAAGGACACTCGCACTTTATATTTATGACTGATGGACTGTTATGGACAAAAACCAGACGGACATATTGAATAATCCAGGACAAAGGACAATTAACCCATGGGCATAAAACTAAAATCAACACGTCAAACATCATGATTACGGAAGTTTAAATAAGCATAATTCTTTTATTTCATATTTAATTTCCTTTATTTTATATTTAATTGCACTTCTAATTATCGCACTTTTATTTATTGTTATTTAATCGCACTTTTAATTATCGTACTTTTTAATTATCGCAATTTTATTTTATCGCACTTTTATTATTCGCAATTTCATTATCGTTATTTACTTTAAGTTTTAATTTAAGTCTTTTATTTATTTAATATTTTACATTAGGTTTTAACTGCGTCTAAAGTTTTAAAATCGAAAAACCGGTCATTAAACGGTAAAAACCCCCCTTTATAATAATAATATTACTTATATATATATTTGTATTTTTATAAAAGTAAACTAATATAGCGTTGAGCTTTGTTTAAAGATTTCCCTGTGGAACGGACCGGACTTACTAAAAACTACACTACTGTACGATTAGGTACACTGCCTATAAGTGTTGTAGCAAGGTTTAAGTATATCCATTCTATAAATAAATAAATATCTTGTGTAAAATTGTATCGTATTTAATAGTTTTTCCTAGTAGAATATAAAGCTATTTTATATACACCTCGCAGAACATCAACTATATATGCAGTAATGTGGGAGTTAGCTATACAGGGATGAGGTTGATTCCAAAAATATATATACTTTGAGTTGTGATCTAGCCTGAGACGTGTATACACTGGGTCGTGGATTGATTCAAGATAATATATATCAATTTTTTCTGTACATCTAACGTTGGACAACTAGTTGTAGGTTACTAACGAAGATAGCTGACTTAATAAACTTAAAACATCAAAATGTATTAAAAGTGTTGTAAATATATTTTTAATATACTTTGATATATATGTACATATTTGTTATACGTTCGTGAATCAACCAGTGGCCAAGTCTTACTTCTCGACGAAGTAAAAATCTGTGAAAGTGAGTTATAGTCCCACTTTTAAAATCTAATATTTTTGAGATGAGAACACATGCAGGTTTTATAAATGATTTACAAAATAGACACAAGTACGTGAAATTACATTCTATGGTTGAATTATTGAAATCGAATATGCCCCTTTTTATTAAGTCTGGTAATCTAAGAATTAGGGAACAGACACCCTAATTGACGCGAATCCTAAAGATAGATCTATTGGGCCTAACAAAAACCATCCAAAGTACTGGATGCTTTAGTACTTCGAAATTTATATCATATCCGAAGGGTGTCCCGGAATGATGGGGATATTCTTATATATGCATCTTGTTAATGTCGGTTACCAGGTGTTCACCATATGAATGATTTTTATCTTTATGTATGGGATGTATATTGAAATATGAAATCTTGTGGTCTATTGTTACGATTTGATATATATAGGTTATACCTATAACTCACCAACATTTTTGTTGACGTTTAAAGCATGTTTATTCTCAGGTGAATATTAAGAGCTTCCGCTGTTGCATACTAAAATAAGGACAAGATTTGGAGTCCATGTTTGTATGATATTATGTAAAAACTGCATTCAAGAAACATATGTCGATGTAATATATTTCTATTGTAAACCATTATGTAATGGTCGTGTGTAAACAGTATATTTTAGATTATTATTATTTGATAATCTACGTAATGCTTTTGAAACCTTTATTGATAAAATAAAGGTTATGGTTGTTTTAAAAATGAATGCAGTTATTGAAAAACGTCTCATATAGAGGTCAAAACCTCGCAACGAAATCAATTAATATGGAACGTTTATAATCAATATGAACGGGACATTTCAGTTGGTATCCGAGCGTTTGTCTTAGAGAACCAGAATTTTGCATTAGTGTGTCTTATCGAGTTTGTTAGGATGCATTAGTAAGTCTGGACTTCGACCGTGTTTACTTGAAAAATGATTGCTTAACAAATTTTGTTGGAAACTATATATTTTTAACATGTGAATATTATGTGATATATTAATCTCTTAACGCGTTTGATATTATGTGATAGATGTCTACCTCTAGAACAAGTCCCATTGACTCACCTAATAATAATGAAGAGTCAAATGTAAATTGGAATGATTCGTGGACTGATTCACAAGTTCCCGAAGAGGATGAAAGGACCCGTTCATATACATTATAAACGATTCACAATAGTTGATTACATTGCGAGGTATTTGACCTCTATATGATACATTTTACAAACATTGCATTCTTTTTTAAAGGCAAACTTTCTTTACATCGAAAATTGACAGACATGCATACCATTTCATAATATCCACTATCCAACTATAAATTAATTTAATAATAATCTTTGATGAACTCAATGACTCGAATGCAACGTTCTTCGAAATATGCTATGAAAGACTCCAAGTAATATCTTTAAAATGAGCAAATGCACAGCGGAAGATTTCTTTAACATCATACTGTATTTCGTAGTAAAAATACATATAACATCATTGAACAAGTGCAAGGTTGGCCTCGGATTCACGAACGTATCAATATTGAGATTCAATATTGCAGGAAAGGTACGTAGACGCAACGGAAATGATAAACACTATATTGACCTCACGAGCATACCCATAAACCATACTCAATCACCTCCATAGCTATAACCCATAATTTCCTTAATCCTATCCTACTCGAAAAACAATTTTGAAATCACTCGGACAACACTCCGTCGTAATATTTTATGTATACTAATAATATCTTGAAATAATACGGAGTAAATATATATATGTAAATCGATTGAGAGAGTTTAGAGAAAAATATTTTCAAGTTTCTATGAAATAATGAAACCTATTGAATTCTATTTATAATAGATTTTTTGAATTATTAAAGTGAATTATTAAAGTATGAATTATTAAAGTGAATTATTAAAGTATGAATTATTAAAGTGAATTATTAAAGTATGAATTATTAAAGTGAATTATTAAAGTATAAATTATTAAAGTATGAATTATTAAAGTGAATTATTAAAGTTAAAGTAAAGTAAAAAATAAAGTAAAGTTAAAATTTAAGTATAGTAAAAGTATAGAACTATGTACGTATTATACGCGTATAAATATATATAATATTAATTTAAATCGTTATATATATTTAATAAAATAAAATATAAATATCGTTATCTTTATCATACTAGTTAAGTAATGAGTTGTCAAAAGTGGTTCTAGATATTTATAAAAGTTATATACGTTTTAATAATAAAGTTATTTTTAAACTGAAAATGTTTTTGTACGTTTGAAACTAAATAGATCAATCGAGTCTTTATGAGATTCAATCTTCCACTATCCTTTGTCTAGTTCTCAATGATTGACAATTTGTTCTTATTTATAAATTACTTTACCATTTTCCGAATATTGTTAAAATGGAAAGATTTCTCAAATCAACGTGGGCCTTTCAACGGAGACTTGTAATCATAATTTAATATATCTGATAATTCAATCATTTGATCTTATCTTCTAATTCCATTGATAAACATTTTGAAACAGATACAATCATATAAAGTATTTAATCTAATATTTTGTTTACGTTTCAAGTTATAATATATATACACATATACATATATAATCATATTCGTTTAATGGTTCGTGAATCGTTGGAACTTTGTCGAGGTTGAATGAATGTATGAACATAGTTTAAAATTCTTGAAATTTAACTTAACAAATATTGCTTATTGTGTCGGAAACATATAAAGATTAAAGTTTAAATTTGGTTGGAAATTTTCGGGTTGTCACAGTACCTACCCGTTAAAGAAATTTCGTCCCGAAATTTAAGTGGAAAGGTCGTGAATGATAATAAGTATGTTTTCATGATACATACGGGCTGAAAATTAGAGTTTTATCATCAGCGAATAATTTGGATAAACAATCCATTTATATGAAGAGTACGAATGAAGCTAACATAGAAGAGTGAAATGAGTAAGTGTAGATTCATCTTATCATTTGACATAGATATGATTGATTCCCAGATTTCAAGGGATTTGAAGAAAATCTTCTTAATAAGATTTGACTCTCCGGTAATCAAGGAAATTAGGATCCGCTTTAAATGCGATCGTCCATTTTAATTATTCTGTCGGAGATTTTCTTATAAATTCACCTCCTTCGTTTCCTTACAACTCACACCTTCTGTTGATGCATTTTATGAAAGTCCCTAGACATCTACCCACGTCCATTGCAGGTACAACAGTTTACAGGCCACCATGATTGCTCATTATTATCCTGTGTTTGTATGTGGTTACAGGAACTGCAGGAACGAGATTTAGATGTTTGACTATGTTAGACTTAGTCAGACGTACGAGTGAAGCCTCACTAGTACGACTGACAGGCTCATACGCACGGTTGATGCTGAGCTAAGTCACAATTACAACCTAAATGAGAAGACACGAGTGAGTGATCACCCGTACGGCTGATGAAGCCAACTCGTACGTGTGATGAATGAATCGCATGGGTGAGTTAACAGCAGGGGTATATAAAGTCTTATGTTCTTCATTTTAGGTTAAGCCTCTTATTTGTTACACACACTCAGATCTAGTGAGCTCCTCCGATTCTCTCTCAGTCCAAATCACCCATGTGGTGAATAATAGCTCTAGGTGTTGATCTAATCACACTTGATTTAGTTGTGGTTTGACTAAATTAATCAAAAAAAAAAACTTAACCTATTCACTAGAGGGTTTGATTCACTTATTCTGCCATTATGTGAGTTAAATCTGTTGATTTCTAAGTTCCTAGTCATGTTTCATCACCTTCTATTCTTTCCCCCTCAACTCATATTTTAAAGTATTCATCAATATGCTCCATCCAGCTCTGATTCTCGATATACTTCTAACTTTCATATCGGTCATTCTTCTTTTTCATCTACCGCCGGAAGAATCTATTTACTTCTACTATACTCTTGGGTTTATAGTGTTTCTAGTTCTCCCGTGTCTTTATATTACTATATGCATCGATATATGGTTTATAATTTCTGGTTTGTCGTTGGGCTTTATATGTTCCCTTATATTTCAAAGTCTCTGCTTCTGTCTTCTATAATCATTATCATTCACAGTTAATGCTCTCTTTTATTTGCTGCAATTTATACCCCAATTTCTATTTCGGAGTTTTGTCCTTTCATTTCTTCTTCTTGCGATTAAGCACCGCTTGTAATGGTCCAGAATTCACAGATATGAATTTCGGAATGAACATTGTTAATGTTCTAGGAAGGAAATTGTGATGGCACGATCTTGACTTGTCAAATTACTAGAATACCTTGGAAAAGGCCGAATCATCAAGAAATATTTTCTTGATATTTTAGAGGTTAAATAGAATACAAGAGTCGTATAACATGGCACATGATGATGTTATGATCTGTGAATCATCACGTTCCATTTAGAAGCTCAGCATGACTTACTGTAATATAATCACATTGATCAAGTGTCATTATATTATACTAATTCATGCTTCAGTTCTCAACACTACTTCAAAATATTCCTATTTTAAACTTGAATCTTTCAGAATTTAGAAACTAAAATAGTTTCTTTTATGATGTAATACAGATAGCGCGAAGAGGTAAATGATTTCAAATAAGAAAAATTAAGAAAATATCTTCAGAAATATGGAGGATATTTATAATGAAAGATATGATGATATTTTAGAATTTCTAATATCAGAGGATGATGAAGAATATTGTCCGCCGGGGTTTAGAGTCAGGAGCAAGGTATTCGTTAATGACTTCAGCAGGTACTGAATCATTTGGATCCTTTAAAGTCAGGTTCAGTCTTTGTAATTTGTCCACAGCCTCCTTCCTACTTTGCTCAATCCGTTTTCCAGTTCCAAAACTTCTCTTTTTCTACGCTTTGCCAGCACACTTCATCATTATCATCCAGCTTTTACCATTTAAAGTCGTTTATAGTTTTTGCTGCTTCATCAGCATTTTTTCCATTTTCGGAGAACCAATTCGTAGTTCGGAGTGTTTTTCAGAAACTTCACATTCAAATTAAGTCCAGAAGATAGACGTTATATATACACATATAACTGTTGGAGCAGACATGCTGCAAGATTTCAAAATACTGATTGCTAATTCCCAATGATTCGTATGGCAATTCTCATTACAAGATGCGAATGAGTAAATGATGGGGTTTCAATGAATAATTATGATGACTTTTTGGAGAGGCTAAAGTCAAAGGGTATTGAAGTTGTTGGTACATCTGCTAATAATATGGTGGAATGTAAAAGGTTCCCTGGTAACGATGGTGTATATCTCAAGGTTATAATAAGGTTAGTCTGACTGAAAAGCCGAAGTTGACTTGCTGGAGCTGTGACAAAACTGGCTACTTTGAATAGGAGTCGCAAAGTTATTTTTGCTAATAAATGCCAAAGAATCTGACGCGGATACGTTGTTTAAACTTTTACTTTGGTTTCAAGAGTTTTTCGGGTACATAACTGTGGGTAACATGTGGTTGGATCATCATCTCGATTGCTCATCATTCGAAGTGTCTTCAGAAATTTTTGAAGGGTTTGAACACAGATTGTAATCGTTAACATACATTTGATGTTCTAACACAGTTTTGAAGTCAAAATATAGCTTGTGAAAGATGTAAGGATCTAAGAGTGATGATTTTGGTCATATCTCAAGTTAAATTTTGAGATTTCAAAATCAGAATATGTAATTAAATTTTGAATGAGTATGGTTGTTTTGATTTCTATAAAAGAATGTATATTGTTGTGAAAGTAGGGAGTATAATGGATGATTTGCTGAATCAGATTCGAAGAATGTAACATATTAATTGTGAATTTATATATCTCTCGGGTATTACCTACCCGTTAAAAAAAAAATTCACAATTAATATTTTGTACAAAAGAATTTTATTACAGTCTTTATGAAAATATATATATGTATATTTTCTTCAGATGTAACATAGATTTAATGAGTTAATGTTAAATTAAACTCATTTGATTTACGGTTGAAACTAGAATTGAATAATCCCTAAAGGCTTTAAAAAGTACATAACTTTTACGCAGTATTTCTTTAATGACATTGAAATTATGAATCAATACTTCGTTATTTGTTGATGTATGGTGTTCGGTTCGTGGAATTCTTGTGAATTTTACAAAGTACGAATGATGTTATCTGAAAAGTTTCGGGTACATTGATGATGAAAGTGTAAAATCAAATATATACTTGATTTATTATGAATTGGAATTTGTTGAATTGCGACAGAGATTGTAGTTAACGCTGGTTAAGTTGCGGCCGAAGGACGTACATTATTGCATATTTGTAATATGAATTAACCGAGTAGTTAAGATTCACACACAATAGCTTAGCACTGAAAGATTTATTTCAATATATATATATATATATATATATATATATATATATATATATATATATAATATACATATAATTTCTTCAGAGGAAATGAGTTAATTCTTCATAACTCGTTGATACAATATAACCGTTATTGATTCGTAATGATGTCCACAGTGATTCTTGAACTGACGGAGTTTGTGATGTTATCGGTGTTGTTGATTCGGATGTTGACTGTACTGACGATGCTGGTAACGTTGATGGTACTATTGATGTTGTTGGTAAAGCAAGTTTAGCTTGTTAATCACACACCATTTTTGTCAGGGTTTCTACTCTTCCTTCCATCATTTTGGTTCGCTTAACTGATTTATGGTTAGGGCTAGATTAGATAATCTCTAAGACTTTAGAGATTACGTAATCACCGCGGAATGTTTCTCCAATGAAGTTATGAATTAATACTTCGTCAGTTATTGTTGTTGGTACTCCTTGGTATCTATGGTGCGTATGACGTTGATGCTCGTGGGACAGATTGTGAAGTTGAGGCTTACGACGCGGTTGTGGTTGGAGGTGGTAATGGTACTGTTGGCGTTGATGATGGTGGTACTGGTTATGCTGCTGATGCTGCTGCTGGTGTTTGTAATCTCTGCACCATATTCTCCAAAGCCACTACCCGAGCGTGAAGCTCGTTGACTTCTTCTATTACACCGGGGTGATTGTCAGTTCGGACGAGCGGATAAATAAAATCTAAAATTTGATGTAATATATAATCGTGACGAGATACTCTGGAAATGAGCGAGAAAATGGTGTTTCGGACAGGTTCGCCGGTAAGTGCTTCAGGTTCTTCATCAAGAGGGCAATGTGGTGGATGGAAGGGATCACCTTCTTCTTGTCTCCAATGATTGAGGAGGCTACGAACCCATCCCCAATTCATCCAGAATAGGTGATGACTGATTGGTTGATCTATTCCGGTCACACTGCTTTCGGAGCTTGAATTGGATTCCATTTCGGAATCTGAGTGACTTGAACTGATGACGAATTCCATTTTGTACGATTGGATAAAGGATTTTTTTTCCGATATGAAATGATTTTGGCTAACGGATGGTAATCTAATTACATAGAATATATATATATATATATATATATATATATATATATATATATATATATATATATATATATATATATATATATAGATCAAAAGATTTCGTAGATTACGGAGGACTTTGCGGGATATGTCAGGCAAAGTTTAAAGTAACAGATACGATAAGATATGATTTAACAGATATGCTAAGATATGAATTTTTGTCTATACAATATTCATGCAATCAATACAGCAAGACGTGTCTTAGACTAAAAATGATAAGCAGGTAATTTCCTGAGGATGATAAGTAGTTAATTTTCGACACAAAATGATAAGCAAAACTTTTGACATGCAGATACGGTCGAAGTCCAGACTCACTAATGCATCCTATCGACTTATCAGTTAGACACACTAATGCAGACCTGGTTCGCTAAGACCACCGCTCTGATACCAACTGAAAGGACCCGTTCATATACATTATAAACGATTCACAATAGTTGATTACATTGCGAGGTATTTAACCTCTATATGATACATTTTACAAACATTGCATTCGTTTTTAAAAGACAAACTTTCTTTACATCGAAAATTGACAGGCATGCATACCATTTCATAATATCCACTATCCAACTATAAATTGATTTAATAATAATCTTTGATGAACTCAATGACTCGAATGCAACGTTCTTCGAAATATGCTATGAAAGACTCCAAGTAATATCTTTAAAATGAGCAAATGCACAGCGGAAGATTTCTTTAACGCCATACTGTATTTCGTAGTAAAAATACATATAACGTCATTGAACAAGTGCAAGGTTGGCCTCGGATTCACGAACGTATCAATATTGAGATTCAATATTGCAGGAAAGGTACGTAGACGCAACGGAAATGATAAACACTATATTGACCTCACGAGCATACCCATGAACCATACTCAATCACCTCCATAGCTATAACCCATAATTTCCTTAATCCTATCCTACTCGAAAAACAATTTCGAAATCACTCGGACAACACTCCGTCGTAATATTTTATGTATACTAATAATATCTTGAAATAATACGGAGTAAATATATATATATGTAAATCGATTGAGAGAGTTAAGAGAAAAATATTTTCAAGTTTCTATGAAATAATGAAACCTATTGAATTCTATTTATAATAGATTTTTGAATTATTAAAGTGAATTATTAAAGTATGAATTATTAAAGTGAATTATTAAAGTATGAATTATTAAAATGAATTATTAAAGTATGAATTATTAAAGTGAATTATTAAAGTATAAATTATTAAAGTGAATTATTAAAGTTAAAGTAAAGTAAAAATAAAGTAAAGGTAAAATTTAAGTATAGTAAAAGTATAAAACTATGTACGTATTATACGCGTATAAATATATATAATATTAATTTAAATCGTTATATATATTTAATAAAATAAAATATAAATATCGTTATCTTTATCATACTAGTTAAGTAATGAGTTGTCAAAAGTGGTTCTAGATATTTATAAAAGTTATATACGTTTTAATAATAAAGTTCTTTTTAAACTGAAAACGTTTTTGTACGTTTGAAACTAAATAGATCAATCGAGTCTTTATGAGATTCAATCTTTCACTATCCTTTGTCTAGTTCTCAATAATTGACAATTTGTTCTTATTTATAAATTACTTTACCATTTTCCGAATATTGTTAAAATGGAAAGATTTCTCAAATCAACGTGGGCCTTTCAACAGAGACTTGTAATCATAATTTAATATATCTGATAATTCAATCATTTGATCTTATCTTCTAATTCCATTGATAAATATTTTGAAACAGATACAATCATATAAAGTATTTAATCTAATATTTTGTTTACGTTTCAAGTTATAATATATATACACATATACATATATAATCATATTCGTTTAATGGTTCGTGAATCGTTGGAACTTTGTCGAGGTTGAATGAATGTATGAACATAGTTTAAAATTCTTGAAATTTAACTTAACAAATATTGCTTATTGTGTCGGAAACATATAAAGATTAAAGTTTAAATTTGGTTGGAAATTTCCGGGTTGTCACAGAGGAACCGGAAGAAGAGTCGGAACCGGAAGAAGAATCGGAACCGGAAGAAGAATCGGAACCGGAAGAAGAAATAGAACCAGTGGGGGAAATAATAAAACGGTTAAGTAGAAGAAAATCCTCAACCAACTGACCAAAGTTAATTATGGTCAATGGTGTTTCCGCCAAGGAAGCAAAGTATTGGGAGGATTACCAATTCTCCAATGAATCGGATCCCGACAAGGATTCCGATGATGTTATAGAAATTACCCCAACACAATTTAATAAGGCAAAAGAGAATAATAAGGGAAAGGGCATAAAAATAGAGAAATTTGATTCCAAACCCGATGAACTTTATATGTATCATCAACACCCGTATTTCTTAAGTTGTGACAATAACCCGAGAACCTCTAAACCACCAAGTTTTTCTAAACCAATGTGGAAAACGACGGCTCGTATTAGGGGAACATCATATATCCCTAGAAACTTGGCAAAACGAACCAAAACCGAAGAAGAAGAAACGAGCGAGTCGGAATAAGATAGTTGTATTCGTGTGGTGTAATATATGTAATATAGTGTGCTTATGCTTTATGATATATGTAAAAATTGCTTGTATTAATAAGTAATTTTTTTATGAATCTAACTCTTGTCTATTTTACAGTATAAAAACACAAAATGGATAGACAACCCAATATTTTAAGAGACCTACCCGGAGACATGATTGATGAAATCTTGTCTAGAGTCGGTCAGAATTCCTCGGCACAACTATTTAAGGCGAGATCAGTTTGTAAGACATTCGAAGAACGTTCCAAGAATGCCTTGATTTATAAAAGGCTTTCGTTCGAAAGATGGGGGATATCACATTGGGAAATCCATAAGTTACGATGTGTTTACTTTGACGCATATATTGCGGGGAACCCAAATGCTATTTTACGCAACGGGTTAAGAAATTATTTTGACTCAATATATCCGAATATAGGACTTCGTGATTTAGAAAAAGCGGCTAACATGCAACATAAAGAAGAATGTTATGCTTACGGGTTAGTAATGTTCGCTTCTCACCAAAGTGAGAACAAGAACATCGGGCTACAACTATTAAACAAAACGTTCCCACAAGTGACGGAGTCGGTAATTGGGGTAAGAAATGAGGTTTTTAGGTTATTACGAGACTGTTGGTCATTACGTAACCTTCATCCTTTTGACGATGTTACAACACAATGTCTTACTATCGGTCACAACGGTTATGTTCCACAAAACCAAGGATGGGAAGTGGTATTAGTAAAACCAGAATGCATGACTTGTTTTTGGACGTATGAATTATGTGTCTTTATTGCCTTTGCTGAACGCCTTATTTATTAACTAGAATTATCTTCGCAACTACTTTGTATCAAAGTTTTATGTGCTATATTTCATGCTATATGTAAAAAAAAGTGGTATTGTAAGTTTGCAAGTTATTGTATAAAGGTTTGAATATGATATATATATATATATATATATATATATATATATATATATATATATATATATATATATATATATATATATATATATATATATATATTGTGATTAGTTTTTCATATAGAATTGTAGTAGTTGAAATGGTATGTTAGCTACTAAGTATAAACTTAACGGGTAGGTACTACCCGAATTAAAGAGTATAAAACGCTAATATGAAGAAAGAGCTTTTATAAATAAGTTCATATTACGCTACGAAATACTATTGACTACACTTGATATTCTATATGATTAACTCATTTCATTTGACTATTTTGAAGGAAATGGCACCGACTACTCGACACACCTTGAATATGAGCGAAGAGGAATTTCGTGCCTTTCTTGCTTCAAACATAGCCGCAGTACAGGTTGCGCTACATACCAACAATAACCTTGGATCTAGCAGTACAGGAAATCGTGTAAGATGCACCTACAAAGAATTCACTGCCTGCAAACCTTTGGAATTTGATGGAACCGAAGGACCGATCGGATTGAAACGGTGGACCGAGAAGGTCGAATCGGTGTTTGCCATAAGTAAGTGTACTGAAGAGGACATAGTGAAGTACGCTACGCATACCTTCACAGGTTCTGCGTTAACATGGTGGAATACCTATCTAGAGCAAGTGGGACAAGATGATGCTTACGCACTACCGTGGTCAGCATTCAAGCACTTGATGAACGAGAAGTACCGTCCCAGAACCGAGGTCAATAAGCTCAAGACAGAACTTAGAGGGTTACGAACCCAAGGATTTGATATTACCACGTACGAAAGACGATTCACAGAATTATGCCTATTGTGTCCGAGAGTGTTCGAAGATGAGGAAGAGAAGATCGACGCGTTTGTGAAAGGATTGCCGAAAAGAATCCAAGAAGATATAAGTTCACACGAGCCCGCCTCCATACAACAGGCATGTAGAATGGCTCACAAACTAGTGAACCAGATTGAAGAAAGAATTAAAGAACATACTGCTGAAGAGGCCAATGTGAAGCAAGTCAAAAGAAAGTGGGAGGAAAACGGTGATAAGAATCACCAATACAACAACAGCAATTACAACAATAATCGCAACAACTATCCCAACAATCGCAACATCAATCGCAACTACAACAAACGACCCAACAACAACAACAACAACAACAACAACAACAACAACAACAACAACTACAACAATCATCCCAATAACAATAATAACCGCAACAACAACAACAATCAGAAGCAGCTATGCCAAAGGTGTGAAAAGTATCACTCGGGGTTCTGCACCAAATTTTGCAACAAGTGTAAAAGAAATGGTCATAGCGCGGCGAAGTGTGAGGTCTACGGACCAGGGGTTAACAGAACGAAAGGAACAAATGGTGTCAGAACGAGTAATGGCGGAGCAAGTAGTGTCAGAGCAAGTTTTGCCAATGTATTTTGTTATAGTTGTGGAAAATCGGGCCACATTATTAGAAATTGCCTGAACAAGGAGAACACAAATGGACAAGGCCGCGGAAGAGTTTTCAATATTAATGCGGCAGAGGCACAGGAAGACCCGGAGCTTGTTAAGGGTACGTTTCTTATTGACAATAAATCTGATTACGTTTTATTTGATTCGGGTGCGGATAGAAGCTATATGAGTAGAGATTTTTGTGCTAAATTAAGTTGTCCATTGACGCCTTTGGATAGTAAATTTTTACTCGAATTAGCAAATCGTAAATTAATTTCAGCAGATAATATATGTCGGAATCGAGAAATTAAACTGGTTAGCGAAACATTTAAGATTGACTTGATACAAGTAGAGTTAGGGAGTTTTGATGTGATAATCGGTATGGACTGGTTGAAAGAAGTGAAAGCAGAGATCGTTTGTTACAAAAATGCAATTCGCATTATACGAGAAAAAGGAAAACCCTTAATGGTGTACGGAGAAAAGGGCAACACGAAGCTACATCTTATTAGTAATTTGAAGGCACAAAAACTAATAAGAAAAGGTTGCTATGCTGTACTAGCACACATCGAGAAAGTACAAACTAAAGAAAAGAGCATCAATGATGTTCCCGTCGCAAAAGAATTTCCCGATGTATTTCCGAAAGAATTACCGGGATTACCCCCACATCGATCCGTTGAATTTCAAATAGATCTTGTACCAGGAGCTACACCAATAGCTCGTGCTCCTTACAGACTCGCACCCAGCGAGATGAAAGAACTGCAAAGCCAATTACAAGAACTTTTAGAGCGTGGTTTCATTCGACCAAGCACATTACCGTGGGGAGCTCCTGTTTTGTTTGTCAAAAAGAAAGATGGTACATTCAGGTTATGTATCGACTACCGAGAGTTGAACAAACTTACCATCAAGAACCGCTACCCACTACCAAGAATTGACGACTTATTTGATCAACTACAAGGCTCGTCTGTTTATTCAAAGATTGACTTACGTTCCGAGTATCATCAAATGCGGGTGAAAGAAGATGATATTCCAAAGACTGCTTTCAGAACATGTTACGGTCATTACGAGTTTATGGTCATGCCGTTTGGTTTAACTAATGCACCAGCTATGTTCATGGACCTTATGAACCGAGTGTGTGGACCATACCTTGATAAGTTTGTCATTGTTTTCATTGATGACATACTTATTAACTCAAAGAATGACCAAGAACACGGTGAACATTTGAGAAAGGTGTTAGAAGTATTGAGGAAGGAAGAATTGTACGCTAAGTTTTCAAAGTGTGCATTTTGGTTGGAAGAAGTTCAATTCCTCGGTCACATAGTGAACAAAGAAGGTATTAAGGTGGATCTGGCAAAGATAGAAACTGTTGAAAAGTGGGAAACCCCGAAAACTACGAAACACATACGCCAGTTTTTAGGACTAGCTGGTTACTACAGAAGATTCATCCAAGACTTTTCCAGAATAGCAAAACCCTTGACTGCATTAACGCATACAGGGAAGAAATTTGAATGGAAGGATGAACAAGAGAAAGCATTTCAGTTATTGAAGAAAAAGCTAACTACGGCACCTATATTGTCATTGCCTGAAGGGAATGATGATTTTGTGATTTATTGTGATGTATCAAAGCAAGGTCTCGGTTGTGTATTAATGCCACGAACGAAGGTGATTGCTTATGCGTCTAGATAATTGAAGATTCACGAACAAAATTATACGACGCATGATTTGGAATTAGGCGCGGTTGTTTTTGCATTAAAGACTTAGAGGCACTACTTATATGGGGTTAAAAGTATTATATATACCGACCACAAAAGTCTTCAACACATATTTAATCAGAAACAACTGAATATGAGGCAGCGTAGGTGGATTGAATTATTGAATGATTACGACTTTGAGATTCGTTACCACCCGGGGAAGACAAATGTGGTAGCCGACGCCTTGAGCAGGAAGGATAGAGAACCCATTTGAGTAAAATCTATGAATATAATGATTCACAATAACCTTACTACTCAAATAAAGGAGGCGCAACAAGGAGTTTTAAAAGAGGGAAATTTAAAGGATGAAATACCCAAAGGATCGGAGAAGCATCTTAATATTCGGGAAGACGGAACCCGGTATAGGGCTGAAAGGATTTGGGTACCAAAATTTGGAGATATGAGAGAAATGGTACTTAGAGAATCTCATAAAACCAGATACTCAATACATCCTGGAACGGGGAAGATGTACAAGGATCTCAAGAAACATTTTTGGTGGCCGGTTATGAAAGCCGATGTTGCTAAATATGTAGGAGAATGTTTGACGTGTTCTAAGGTCAAAGCTGAGCATCAGAAACCATCAGGTCTACTTTAACGACCCGAAATCCCGGAATGGAAATGGGAAAACATTAACATGGATTTCATCACTAAATTGCCAAGGACTGCAAGTGGTTTTGATACTATTTGGGTAATAGTTGATCGTCTCACCAAATCAGCACACTTCCTGCTAATAAGAGAAGATGACAAGATGGAGAAGTTAGCACGACTGTATTTGAAGGAAGTCGTCTCCAGACATGGAATACCAATCTCTATTATCTCTGATAGGGATGGCAGATTTATTTCAAGATTCTGGCAGACATTACAGCAAGCATTAGGAACTCGTCTAGACATGAGTACTGCCTATTATCCACAAACTAATGGGAAGAGCAAAAGGACGATACAAACGCTTGAAGACATGCTACGAGCATGTGTTATTGATTTCGGAAACAGTTGGGATCGACATCTACCGTTAGCAGAATTTTCCTACAACAACAGCTACCATTCAAGCATTGAGATGGCGCCGTTTGAAGCACTTTATGGTAGAAAGTGCAGGTCTCCGATTTGTTGGAGTGAAGTGAAGGATAGACAGATTACGGGTCCGGAGATAATACAAGAAACTACCGAGAAGATCATCCAAATTCAACAACGGTTGAAAACCGCCCAAAGTCGACAAAAGAGCTACGCTGACATTAAAAGAAAATATATAGAATTTGAAATTGGAGAGATGGTCATGCTTAAAGTTGAACCTTGAAAAGGTGTTGTTCAATTTGGTAAACGAGGGAAATTAAATCCAAGGTATATCGGACCATTCAAGATTATTGATCGTGTCGGACCAGTAGCTTACCGACTTGAGTTACCTCAATAACTCGCGGCTGTACATAACACTTTTCACGTCTCGAATTTAAAGAAATGTTTTGCTAAAGAAGATCTCACTATTCTGTTAGATGAAATCCAAATCAACGAAAAACTTCAATTCATCGAAGAACTCGTCGAAATAATGGATCGTGAGGTTAAAAGACTTAAGCAAAACAAGATACCAATTGTTAAGGTTCGATGGAATGCTCGTAGAGGACCCGAGTTCACCTGGGAACGAGAAGATCAGATGAAGAAGAAATACCCGCATTTATTTCCAGAAGATACGTCAACACCTCTAACTGCTTAAAATTTCGGGACGAAATTTATTTAACTGGTAGGTACTGTAGTGACCCAACTTTTCCATGTTTATATATATATTAAATGAAATTGTTATTTACATGATTAAGTGTTTCCAACATATTAAGCAATCAAACTTATTAAGACTTGATTAATTGAAATTGGTTTCATATAGACAATTGACCACCCAAGTTGACCGGTGATTCACGAACGTTAAAACTTGTAAAAACTATATGATGACATATATATGGTTATATATATAGTTAACATGATATTATGATAAGTAAACATAACATTAAGTATATTAATAATGAACTACATATGTAAAAACAAGACTACTAATTTAATGATTTTGAAACGAGACATATATGTAACGATTATCGTTGTAACGACATTTAATGTATATATATCATATTAAGAGATATTCGTACATCATAATATCATGATAATATAATAATTTAAAATCTCATTTGATATTATAAACATTGGGTTAACAACATTTAACAAGATCGTTAACCTAAAGGTTTCAAAACAACACTTACATGTAACGACTAACGATGACTTAACGACTCAGTTAAAATGTATATACATGTAGTGTTTTAATATGTATTCATACACTTTTGAAAGACTTCAAGACACTTATCAAAATACTTCTACTTAACAAAAATGCTTACAATTACATCCTCGTTCAGTTTCATCAACAATTCTACTCGTATGCACCCGTATTTGTACTCGTACAATACACAGCTTTTAGATGTATGTACTATTGGTATATACACTCCAATGATCAGCTCTTAGCAGCCCATGTGAGTCACCTAACATATGTGTGAACCATCATTTGGTAACTAGCATGAAATATCTCATAAAATTACAAAAATATGAGTAATCATTCATGACTTATTTACATGAAAACAAAATTACATATCCTTTATATCTAATCCATACACCAACGACCAAAAACACCTACAAACACTTTCATTCTTCAATTTTCTTCATCTAATTGATCTCTCTCAAGTTCTATCTTCAAGTTCTAAGTGTTCTTCATAAATTCTACAAGTTCTAATTTCATAAAATCAAGAATACTTCCAAGTTTGCTAGCTTACTTCCAATCTTGTAGAGTGATCATCCAACCTCAAGAAATGTTTCTTATTTACAGTAAGATATCTTTCTAATACAAGGTAATACTCATATTCAAACTTTGATTCAATTTCTATAACTATAACAATCTTATTTCGAGTGAAAATCTTACTTGAACTGTTTTCGTGTCATGATTCTGCTTCAAGAACTTTCAAGCCATCCAAGGATCCTTTGAAGCTAGATCCATTTTTTCTCATTTCCAGTACCTTTATCCAGAAAACTTTAGGTAGTAATGATGTTCATAACATCATTCGATTCATACATATAAAGCTATCTTATTCGAAGGTTTAAACTTGTAATCACTAGAACATAGTTTAGTTAATTCTAAACTTGTTCGCAAACAAAAGTTAATCCTTCTAACTTGACTTTTAAAATCAACTAAACACATGTTCTATATCTATATGATATGCTAACTTAATGATCTAAAATCTGGAAACACGAAAAACACCGTAAAACCGGATTTATGCCGTCGTAGTAACACCGCGGGCTATTTTGAGTTAGTTAATTAAAAACTATGATAAACTTTGATTTAAAAGTTGTTCTTATGAGAAAATGATTTTTCTTATGAACATGAAACTATATCCAAAAATCATGGTTAAACTCAAAGTGGAAGTATGTTTTCTAAAATGGTCAACTAGACGTCGTTCTTTCGACTGAAATGACTACCTTTACAAAAACGACTTTTAACTTATATTTACGACTATAAACCTATACTTTTTCTGTTTAGATTCATAAAATAGAGTTCAATATGAAACCATAGCAATTTGATTCACTCAAAACGGATTTAAAATGAAGAAGTTATGGGTAAAACAAGATTGGATAATTTTTCTTGTTGTAGCAACGTGAAAATTGGTAACAAATCTATATTAATCATATCCTAGCTAACTTATATTGTATTATACATATATTCTAATATATTATGTAATCTTGGGATACCATAGACACGTATGCAAATGTTTTGACATATCATATCGACCCATGTGTATATATTATTTGGAACAACCATAGACACTCTATATGCAGTAATGTGGGAGTTAGCTATACAGGGTTGAGGTTGATTCCAAAAATATATATACTTTAAGTTGTGATCTAGCCTGAGACATGTATACACTGGGTCGTGGATTGATTCAAGATAATATATATCAATTTTTTTCTGTACATCTAACGTTGGACAACTAGTTGTAGGTTACTAACGAGGACATCTGACTTAATAAACTTAAAACATCAAAATGTATTAAAAGTGTTGTAAATATATTTTGAATATACTTTGATATATATGTACATATTTGTTATAGGTTCGTGAATCGACCAGTGGCCAAGTCTTACTTCCCGACGAAGTAAAAATCTGTGAAAGTGAGTTATAGTCCCACTTTTAAAATCTAATATTTTTGGGATGAGAATACATGCAGGTTTTATAAATGATTTACAAAATAGACACAAGTACGTGAAACTACATTCTATGATTGTATTATCGAAATCGAATATGCCCCTTTTTATTAAGTCTGGTAATCTAAGAATTAGGGAACAGACACCCTAATTGACGTGAATCCTAAAGATAGATCTATTGGGCCTATCAAACCCCATCCAAAGTACCGGATGCTTTAGTACTTCGAAATTTATATCATATCCGAAGGGTGTCCCGGAATGATGGGGATATTCTTATATATGCATCTTGTTAATGTCGGTTACCAGGTGTTCACCATATGAATGATTTTTATCTCTATGTATGGGATGTATATTGAAATATGAAATCTTGTGGTCTATTGTTACGATTTGATATATATTGGTTAAACCTATAACTCACCAACATTTTTGTTGACGTTTAAAGCATGTTTATTCTCAGGTGAATATTAAGAGCTTCCGCTGTTGCATACTAAAATAAGGACAAGATTTGGAGTCCATGTTTGTATGATATTATGTAAAAACTACATTCAAGAAACATGTTTGTATCATTATTTGATAATCTACGTAATGCTTTTGAAACCTTTATTGATAAAATAAAGGTTATGGTTTTTTAAAAATGAATGCAGTCTTTGAAAAACGTCTCATATAGACGTCAAAACCTCGCAACGAAATCAATTAATATGGAACGTTTATAATCAATATGAACAGGACATTTCAGAAAGTACTTGATTAAGAACGTTGTTGCCATTTCCTCCCATGAGGTGATAGAGTTGGGTTCTAACCCCTCGAACCAGGTTTTTGCATGAAGAGTTAAGGAATATGGGATCAGATACAGATGAACTACATCTTGTTCAACCCCGTTTTGCTTACTTGAGTTGGATAAGAAGAGGAATCTATCTAAGTGAGAGTTGAGATTGTCAATTGGTAAGCTGTGGAACTGGCAATGGTTGTGAATGAGTTGTTTGATGCTATGCTTAAGCACAAAAGATGTTCCGTTAACCTCGGATATAGTATCGGTCCTCCTCGTCCTTCTAACGAGTGTTTGGTGATGTCAGCGAGAGTGATGCGTGCGGCCATCGTCAAACTATCGGCAGGTAAGTGTGGATCTCGTCGGACGGGTACAATGTATGATATCATATAGAAGAAAGGATGTGTTGGAAGAATTCTTAGCGGTCTAAGTAGGTTAAACCATCCTAAAGGTTCACTAATAAGGAAGTCAATTTTAAACTTTTTAGTTAATCTAAATTAAGCTAATATTATCTAACCTAACTATGGTAAACTAGTAACTTCTGACAAAGCTAGCCTCCGTCAAAAGGGTCTCTTAAAAACTAACTAATCTAAACAGGCTCCAAATCGTACTACCGCTCCCCGGCATTGGTGTGACGACCCGGAAATTTTCGACCAAATTTAAACTTAATCACTAGATGATTTCAACATTACAAGCAAAGTCTATTAGATTGAATTGTAGAATTTTTGAACTATTTCATGAAAGCACTTAACCCTTGACTACTCCCGACAATTCACGAGCAATTGTTTGTAAGTAAATATGTAAAATAAAATACAAGATAAGAACATTATTATTAATATATAGCTATGAATAGATATATATGATTTCTATATTATTTATTATCACATGTATATTGGAATATATAAAAGTTATAGACATATATATAATAATTATATATTATCTTTTCATATGCCAAAACATATTATATAACGTAGTTATATGTTTAAATATTAAATATTTAGCATATGTTATCATATAAGATATATTGAATAATTATAATATATAATGTTAATATATTAAGTGTAATTATAAGTTAGAAATATAAGTATTATACTAAAATTATTATTACTTTCATTATTATTAGTACTATTATTAATTATAATATAAAAAGCAGTATTTTTAGTAGTATTATTTTCAGTATATAACAAATAGACATAAAAGTTTGATATATATAAATTGTTATGTTATTATTATTATTATTAATACCATTAGTATTATTATAATTAATACTAATATTATTAATAATCTTATTATGATAAATTTTATAGTTATTATTATTTTTATTAATATTATTATTATTATATTAAGAGTATTATTATTATAGTTATAATTGCTAATTAATAAGATTAATCAATATACAGATAAATAAATATATACAAGTACAAAACATCTGCTTTATATATAAAATCAGATATATACATCGACATATACAGATTTCATATATACAAATATATAAAACAGATATATATATTATATAAATAAATACGGTATATATATATAAATACAATTTATATATTAATAAAAATAAATGAATACGTAATTTGTTTAATATCATTGTCATTCTGTAGGGATTTTTGGATTCTGTCTTAAAAGTTATTCCAATCGAATGAAACAATCACATACAACCAAAATTAGTTGCACATCTCCATCTATTTTTTTTTGTTTATATTTTTTTTCTGAACGAATCCCTTCTGTCGAACATTGGACTATGAGTTAATCAAATTGTGCAGTATTATTGGTTAACTTACTTAGTCTTCTCCTCACCATTATCAATTATAAATTTAACAAGCTCAGATTATCGAATTTAAACAGAAAAACAAAGCAAGAACACAGGTATACTCTGTTCGTGTAATTTTTTTTTAAAAAGATTTAATTTGAATTTAATTGAAAAATGTAAAAATGTAGTTTTATTAGGATTACTTTACTCAATCTAGGTGCAAAGTTTCAAGGATTAATTTTCAAAATCAAGAATGAATTTTAAAGTCAAAGTTAATTTCAAAAAAAAAAGTCAACTGATTATTCATAAATAAATTCATAATCAATTTGATGTTTCCAGATAAATTGATGAACCAGAAAGATTCCAAGAATGATTTAGAACCTTTTTCGTTTGGAAATCGTGATCTAAAAACACCTTTAAAGTTGATATTTAAGTTGAGTTTGATATCGGGTTTTAAAAACTGTTTCAGCTACTTATTAATAATATTTTTTTTCCTTTCTGTGTTGATTAAGCCCGATCATCACTTATCAATGTTTTTGAAACGTTTTAAAATTATAAATCCACTCAGTGATAGAGCTGATAAGAAGATACTAGGTCTCCGGTCGAATTTTAAGTGGAAAAGATGATAAAGAAGAAGATAAACAGAAACTGAGTTAATAAAATTATAAATTCATAATATGTCAGAAAAACAGAAGTACCGGAGTGGTTTGAGGTGTTGTGGTGTGAGCGAGGGGTCTCGGGTTCGATCCCGGCTTTGGACAGTTTTCTTTTTAAAGGATTTCCTTAAGGTGGTTTTCATTTCTAATTTTGATATTATTATTATTACTATTCTTATTCTTATTATTATTCATTTATTATAATTATTACTGATGGAATACCACATGTAAACAAGTCACAAAACCCATTTATGTATGTATATGAATTCGTGTATATGTATATAGCAAGCGGAAGCAATTTTCATCTTAAGAACATGTGTATTTTAACCTTTTAAAATGTATTCCATTTCATAGATCTAGTCTTGTACAATATACTAAAATGTAAATAGAAGCTAGTTAGGGTATATACCTTCTCCAAAGGGAGGTAGAAGTAACAAGATGAAGATGATGAAGTGAAGCTAGTTTCTAACTTGAAACCTCAAGAGATAATACCCACAAACCTTAGTATCAACACCCTTCTTCTTGGTTAGGATTTAGGACACTTAGAACACTTGCAAGATCAACCAAAAACCCTTTGGAACCTACCAAAATTTCGGCCAAGGTAGAGAGAAAAGAAGAGAGATTTTGCAAGTTTGAAAATGCTAGAATGAATGTGTGTATTGGGTGAACCAAATGCATGCATCAAGTAATAATAACAAGGAGTGAACCAAGGTAAAATAGCTCCTTGGATACCCCAAAAAAGGCCGCTATTTTTACCCCCTTTTTCCCCCTTTTTTTTATTACTTCCTTAAACATGCATATATCTTCCACCCATTTTTTTATACATGTGCATATAATTTATAAACCCATTATAAAATAATATGTCACAAGTGTTAGTTTAATAAAATAATTAAACTTATATAAATAATTATCCATATAATTATTTCTAGCATTTCACTTTAGAAAACCAATTTCAAAGTCTAAGTATTTAGTATTAGTTTTAAAGATCATATCGTTAAAACAAATACATAAAAGTGTTGATAGTTTGTTATTGGGTATGACCCGACTTGGATCATAACATATTGGCCACATTAATTAATTATGTCTCTTGGGCATATGAAATACCTTCAATCTCCCACTTGCACGAGAAACATAAGGAATTAATGCAAGTGACGGATACCACCTAACGACCGTCCATCACCCCAATGTGTTATGACTTAGTGCCATTCAATAACATCATCCCTTTCGAGTTCCCATCTCGAACATGATTTAGGTGAATCTTTCAATATATCCTTTTCGTCCTAGATGTCATGTTAAATGCAATAGACATAGAATGATCACTCTCTTATAGATTTAACTTTATCAGGCCTTAGACATCCGACTCTCAACAAATAAGAGGGACAAATTCCATCTTGACTGCATACGTCCTAGACACTACACCTTGTACCATACCTGAAGCCTCCCTTATGTACTACCATATTTCAGAATAGCGAAGGAAAGAATCAAGGCACAATATTTGGTGAATATCTGAACCCAATATGTGTCTCAGGTCAGAGGATATAATGATATTCTCCTTTACTCAAGATTACATGTGATCAATCACAAAGGCTCCATATAGTAAATCTTGAGAGCGGGTCTTCCAATATTTGTGTCCCACAAATATCTATGAACCTTGGTTGCAACCTTGCCCCACATTCACCATTTGAATGTTAACCAATCCAAGTTCATAATAGTCTAGACCTCACACTTGTTCCCACAAATGTGATCAACTACGGAATTTAGAATAATAGTTTATTCATGGATAAAATATGCAAAATTGGAACATGACTCATAATTAAATTAATACCATAATTATATTAATGAGTTTGAACTAATTCATTCCGTTACAATACATAAAATAGATCAATTCCAATCACTAGAATATCGAAGCCCTAATGCACAAACATGTCCCTCATGTTTTGGCCCATGTAAAAGCTTCGTGAGTGGTTCCGCAACATTTTGATCTGTGTGAACTTTGCGAATACATATCTTTCCCTTTTCAACCTCATCCCTGATGTATTTGAATCTCCGCTCAATGTGACGAGTCTTTTGATGAGCACGAGGTTCCTTGATTTGAGCAATCGCACCCTCGTTGTCACAAAAGATCTCAAGAGGGTCCTGAATGGAAGGGACCACTCCTAAGTCGTTGATGAATTTCTTCATCCATGCAGCTTCCTGAGCTGCCAATGAGGCAGCAATGTACTCCGACTCTGTAGTGGATAACGCAACAACTTCCTGTTTTGAGCTCTTCCAAGAGACTGCACCACCATTTAACATGAAGACATAACCGGATTGTGATCGAGAGTCATCTCGATCAGTTTGGAAACTCGCGTCCACGTAACCTTTTACAGCGAGTTCCTCCTCACCAGACCCATATATTAGAAACATATCCTTATTTCTCCTAAGGTATTTCAATATACTTTTAACAGCAATCCAATGACTGTTTCCTGGGTCGTTCTGGTATCTACTTGCCAAGCTTAGAGCGCATGACACATCCGGTCTAGTACATATCATTGCATACATGATAGACCCAATAGCAGATGCGTATGGGATTTTCTTCATTCTTTCTTGTTCATCTTTCGTGATAGGACACTGAGATGAACTGAGAATGGTTCCTCTTTGAATAGGTACCAAACCTTTCTTAGAGTTTTCCATCTTGAACCTTTTCAAGATTTTATCAATGTATGTACTTTGACTTAAACCTATCAATCTCTTGGATCTATTCCTATAGATCCCTATCCCCAATATGTATTGAGCTTCTCCAAGATCCTTAATGGAGAAGCAACTCTTTAGCCAAGTTTTGACTTCTTGCATTGTGGTAATATCATTCCCAAACAATAATATGTCATCCACATATAGCACAAGGAACATTATAGAGCTCCCACTAGCCTTCTTGTATACACAAGCTTCATCACCATTTTTAATGAAGCCAAATTTCTTTGCCTCTTCATTAAAACGATGATTCCACATTCTAGATGCTTGTTTCAATCCGTAGATTGATTTCTTTAACTTGCATACCTTTTTAGGATTTTTCGGATCAACAAAACCTTCGGGCTGTACCATATAGACATCTTCCTCAAGATATCCATTCAGGAAAGTGGTTTTGACATCCATTTGCCATATTTCATAGTCATAGTGAGCAGCAATGGCAAATAATATCCTAATAGACTTTAGCATTGCCACAGGCGAGAAAGTTTCATCATAATCAACCCCTTGAGTTTGAGTGAAACATTTTGCTACAAGTCTAGCTTTGTATGTATCCAAGTTTCCATGTATGTCGGTTTTCTTCTTGAAAAGCCATTTGCAATCAACTAGCTTGGAGCTAGGAGGTTGCACAACAAGTTCCCAAATTTGATTTTTATACATGGATTGCATCTCGGCGTTCATGGCTTCCTGCCATTTATCTTTATCAATCCTTGATAAAGCATCTTCGTAGTTTGTCGGTTCATCCAAATCAACCGTATAGCAACCATCCACGAGAAACCCATATCTCTCGGGAGGATTACTAATCCTACTAGATCTTCGAACGTCTTGTGTACCTTGATCATCCACTTGATCATTTTCAACATCCTCATGTTGAGTACTAGTGCCAACCAATTGTGTATCATCGGCTTGATCTTGTACCGCTACAAGATCTATCTTCCTTTCACCATCACCTTCCATAAGGAATTTGGTTTCAAGGAATTCCGCTTTCCGAGCAACAAATACCGTTTGCTCGGATGGATCATAGAAGTAATATCCCATGTCATCTTTGGGATATCCTATGAAGATACACTTTGTGGATCGAGCATGTAGCTTATTAGCTACATAACACTTAGGATAAGCTTCACATCCCCATACTTTTAAGTATGAAAGAGAAGGAGGTTTTCCAAACCACATCTCATGAGGAGTTCGTTCCACTTTCTTGGTTGGGGCCATATTTAAAATATGAACCGTGGAGCTTAGACAATAACCCCAAAATGATAGAGGTAACGAGATTTTTGCCATCATAGATCGAACCATATCCATTAGGGTTCGGTTCCTCCTTTCGGAAACTCCATTAAGTTGGGGTGTTCCGGGTGGAGTAAGTTGTGAGATAATCCCACAACTCCTAAGATGATCTTGGAAGGCATCGCTTAGGTATTCACCTCCTCTATCGGTACGAAGTACCTTAATTGTCCTATTGAGTTGATTTTGTACTTCGTTTTGATATTCTTTGAATGCTTCAAACGTTTCGTCCTTGTGTCTTAATAAGTAGACATATCCGAAACGACTAAAGTCATCAATGAAAGTAACAATGTATCTTTCACCATTCCTAGTCATGGGTTTAAAGGGTCCACATACATCCGAATGTATTAATCCCAATAAATCTTTAGCCCTCTCATAAGTCCCTTTGAAAGGTGCTTTAGTCATCTTGCCTTGTAAACAAGATTCACATACATCAAACGAATCCATTTCATTTGATTTCAAAAGTCCATTCTTTTGAAGTGTATGCATTCGGTTCTTGTTTATGTGACCAAGGCGACAATGCCATAAATAGGAATCACTCAAATCCCTTTTGAGTTTCTTGGTGCTAGTATGGTATATAGAGCTCGATGATGCGTCATCATGAACCAATTCATAAATTCCATTTGAAGGCGAAGCCTTGAAATAGAACACATTATCTTTAGAAACATGAATATCATCATCAATAAAATTAACAATGTAACCACATTGTTTTAAGCGAGAAATAGAAATAATGTTTCTACACAAATCCGGAGCATACAAAACATTTTCTAAAATAAGTTCCAATCCGCTTGGAAGCTTCAAAATAAAATCTCCTTGAGCTTTAACATGCACCTTTGCACCATTGCCCATATAGAGACTTGATGTTCCCGCCTTATGATCACTTCTTTTGAACCCTGCAAAGAATTGCAAATATGAGTTCCACATCCAGTGTCTAATACCCATGTATTAGAAGAAGTAATACTAAGCTCTATATATACCATATATATATTACCTGAGGTTTTCCCTGCATCCCTCTTGTCCTTCAACTCCTTAAGATAGACCGGACAATTTCGTTTCCAATGACCCATCTCACCGCAACCGAAACATGGGTCTTCCTTGGGGTTTGTCTTCTCGGCTACCTTTTGCTTCTTAGCCTTGTTGATGGTTGGGGTAACCATCTTCCCCTTCCCTTTGCCTTGATAGGCGGGTCCTTTTCTCTTAGCCACCTTTGGCTTAGAGGTGTTACCTTTGGATCCACCTTGATCGATTGCTAACACGGGTAAAGCCCTTTTACCCATGCTAGTTTCCGCCGTTCTAAGCATACCGTGAAGCTCACCTATGCTCTTATCCATCCCATTCATATTGTAATTAATTACAAATTGATCAAACCTTTTTGATAGGGAGTTAAGGATAAGATCGGTGGCTAACTTATTTGATATGTTTAGGTTAAGGCGGTTAGCACGATCAATAAGGCTCTTCATCTTAAGCACATAAGATGAAACCGATTGGGTATCGTCCATACGACAAGCATGTAGCGCCCGAACGGTCTCGAAACGCTCGACACGTGGTTGTTGAAGGAACATCTCCTTCAATTGCGTTATCATGTCGTATGCACTATGATGCTCGAAATCCTTTTGGAGTTCGGGAATCATAGTCCCAAGCATTAGGCATGAGACTTGAAGGGAGTCGTGGCAATACTTATCGTAAGAGGCCATTGCCTCCACATCATTCTCATCCGGTTGATCGGGAATGGGGTCCTCAAGTACATACGCTTTATCCTCTTGTTTGAGGACAATCCGAAGATTGCGGAACCAATCCATAAAGTTGGTATGGTTGAGTTTGTCTTTCTCTAAGAGAGACCTTAATGATAGGTTGTTCATGTTAAGTGGTGCGTTTTGCATGTTGTTGTTGTTATTAGCGGCCATCTACAAAATTCAACAAAGTCCTTTTAAGTATCGATTTTAAATTCAATAAACAATACCCTTTTAATTTGTTTTATTAAATATTAGAATCCAACGGTAAATCAAATTTCGGTTAGGTGACCTTTATCCCGTCATTTGATTTAGCTAGGTAGTCATAATGACAATTGCAATCCTTTTGCAACTTCTAAGTTATGGGATCATGCAATCCTTTTGCATGGCATATTAATCCCATCAACGCCTATTTGTTCCTCATGCTTCGGTGACCCTAAGTTCATGATTCCCAAATCAAGTCGTCCTACTTGTGCAGACATGTAAATTTAACAAACAAGTGGTTAGGTGACCTTTATCCCACTAGTGTGCGAAATTTACCTTATTCATATTAGTCCGCTCATGACGGTTAGGTGACCTTTATCCCGTCAAGAGTTTCTTAATATGTCTAAGTGTTTTCACGAAAGGATGGCGTTTAACTTGTTTACCTTGTTTTAGTTAAAGGGATTTAAGTTTTCTACATTCTAGTTTTAGAAAACAAAATTCTATACACCAACATGCATTTGGTGTGTAGTAAATTTTGAAAAACCCATTTTCATGTCCTTTTAGTAAAACCAATTACTAGTTATGAACCAATTTAATACCTTTTAAATAAACCATTTTATTTAGTTCTAATAACCAATTATTAGTGTCGTTATGTTATGTTTTATTATAACCATTTATAATGTATTAAGCAAGTTGTTAACATGTGATAATCTTGTAGCAACCAATCATACAAACATGCATAACAAAATATGTTCACAATCGGGAGCCATTTTGGTGGGCATTTGTTTAGCCAAAAAACAAATGTCACCGGTAAGGGTTAACAAAAGAAAGCAAGAGATTTTTAAACAAAATCTCCCACTTAATCTTGTAATCTTCAAAGCTCCATCTTGTAATCTTCATCTTGAATCTTCATTTTCTTTTTACAAAATTATATCCTAATACAATTTTTCTAGAAAATGAAACAACAACCTATTCTATTTTTACAAACAAATAGAATAAATTACATGAAAAATTACAAGATTACTTACAACTTATTACACACCAAAATTACAAAATTATTACAAATTAATACAAACCAAATGAATGAATATTACAACCATGAATAATAACCAAATCATTCAAACATTCAACCACACGGTCTAGGCTCGATTGTGAACAATAACATAACATCAAATCTTGGCCAAACTTGAAGTCCCAAACCCACTTTTGGGGTCCAAAAATTCAGCCAAACCAACAAACCCACCAAAACTCATGATTTTTACATTCTACTTTCATGCATGTTGGTAGATTGTAAAATAAATGAGTTTACTAGCCAAAAACAAGAAGCATATTAACAAGACTTTGGCTCTAGATACCATTGATGGAATACCACATGTAAACAAGTCACAAAACCCATTTATGTATGTATATGAATTCGTGTATATGTATATAGCAAGCGGAAGCAATTTTCATCTTAAGAACATGTGTATTTTAACCTTTTAAAATGTATTCCATTTCATAGATCTAGTCTTGTACAATATACTAAAATGTAAATAGAAGCTAGTTAGGGTATATACCTTCTCCAAAGGGAGGTAGAAGTAACAAGATGAAGATGATGAAGTGAAGCTAGTTTCTAACTTGAAACCTCAAGAGATAATACCCACAAACCTTAGTATCAACACCCTTCTTCTTGGTTAGGATTTAGGACACTTAGAACACTTACAAGATCAACCAAAAACCCTTTGGAACCTACCAAAATTTCGGCCAAGGTAGAGAGAAAAGAAGAGAGATTTTACAAGTTTGAAAATGCTAGAATGAATGTGTGTATTGGGTGAACCAAATGCATGCATCAAGTAATAATAACAAGGAGTGAACCAAGGTAAAATGGCTCCTTGGATACCCCAAAAGAGGCCGCCATTTTTACCCCCTTTTTCCCCCTTTTTTTTTTTTTTTATTACTTCCTTAAACATGCATATATCTTCCACCCATTTTTTTATACATGTGCATATAATTTATAAACCCATTATAAAATAATATGTCACAAGTGTTAGTTTAATAAAATAATTAAACTTATATAAATAATTATCCATATAATTATTTCTAGCATTTCACTTTAGAAAACCAATTTCAAAGTCTAAGTATTTAGTATTAGTTTTAAAGATCCTATCGTTAAAACAAATACATAAAAGTGTTGATAGTTTGTTATTGGGTATGACCCGACTTGGATCATAACATATTGGCCACATTAATTAATTATGTCTCTTGGGCATATGAAATACCTTCAATTACAAGTATTATTATTATTATTATTATTAGTATTATTATTATTATTATTATTATTACTTTAACATTTTAGTATTATTATCATTATTACGATTATGGTTATTATTATTATTATCATTATTATAAGTATTATATCTATTACTATTATTATAAATATTAATTATGATACTACTATTAAATTTAAAACATTAATAATATTATCATGAATATGTTTATTATTATTTTATTATGAAAGTAATATAAATTATTATTTTTTCATAAATATTAGTATTAATATCTTTTTATAAATAGTAAAAGTGCTAACATTGACTTAAGTAATATTATTATCACGAGTATTATTATTATGTAAATACTAAAATTATTATCATGACTATCATTAACTGCAAAACCAATATTGTTACAAGTATTATTATAAATATCACTATTATTATTACTACGATTCTTATTATAATTATTAGTATAAGTAATGTTATTATAAATATTATAATTATAATCAAATATAATTTTTAATATCATATACATATATATATATATATATATATATATATATATATATATATACATATATATATATATATATATATATATATATATATATATATATACATATATATATATATATATATATATATATATATATATATATATATATATATATATATATATATATATATATATATATATATATATATATATATATATATATATGTTCAATTACAACAATGAATATTAATAAATATACAAATGATATAGGTTCGTGAATCCGAGGCCAACCCTGCATTGTTCAATATAGTCATATGTATTTTTACTACAAAATACAGTATTGTGAGTTCATTTGCTCCCTTTTACTCTTTACATTTTTGGGACTGAGAATACATGCGCTACTTTTACAACTGCTTTATTAAATGCTTTTGAAATACATTCTGAACTGCGAATACATGAAATGCTCTTATAAATGTTTGACGAGATAGACACAAGTAAAACATTCCTCGAATGAATTATGTGGACGTGATAATTGCCACCATTGAATTATGTGGACGTGATAATTGCCACAACTGATATGAATATTTTTTCCCTGATTATTATTGTTTGGTAACCTAAGAATTAGGGAACATTACTAATTTTTAGAATTAGTGCACGCCTAATTGACGCGAATTCGAAAGGTAGCTACCGGGTTTAACACCCCCACCCAGAATGTTCACTAGACGGAAGGTCTAGTGGGCGTGGTGTTTAGTACTTCGAAGTTTATATGAATATTATACAGACGAGATGTTCTGTTTTGGGGATATTATTATGTGCATTATATGTTAAGGTCGGTTACCAAGCCAAGCTATGAAAGAAATGAAAAGTGAATGTTATGTATCGAGAGAATGATTTTTTATACACAGGTTATGTGTATTATATTTTGTGCACGAGATATGTGTACGGTTACTAAGATTTATGAAAAATGGATTTCGTACACGAGAAAGGTGTACTGTACTTAAAAGATATCGCATGTACATTACAGGTGGGTGTAGGATTCGGGACCATTTATACCATGCAACATTTCAATCTCGTGGTATATCAAAATGATGAATTTTATTGTTTACGATAAACTTATGAACTCACTAACCTTTTGGTTGACACTTTAAAGCATGTTTATTCTCAGGTATGAAAGAAATCTTCCGTTGTGCATTTACTCATTTTAGAGACATTACTTGGAATCGATCATCGCAATGGGACCAGATGTTGGTGACTTCATCCAGATGGATTAGGACGGGGTATGACATGTGGTATCAGAGCGGTGGTCTTAGCGAACCAGGTCTTATATTAGTGTGTCTAACTGTTAGTTGTTAAGATGCATTAGTGAGTCTGGATTTCGACCGTGTCTGCATGTCAAAAGTTTTGCTTATCATTTCGTGTCGAAAATTACCTGCTTATCATTCTTAGTCTAGACACGTCTTACTACCTCTATTGCATAGACAGTGTATAGATAAATTCATATCTTAGCGTATCTGTTATTGTTACCTTTGCCTGACAGCTTTCGTAGATTCCTCCGTAACTTATGTGATTTTAGTATTATATATGCATATGTAAATTATGTATTACAGGGTACTAATCTACATCCTATAATCTACTTCTTATCAAAAATCCTTCATCTGATCATACGAGATGAATCCCTCAACCAGTTCAAGTCCCTCAGATTTAGATAGCTATTCTGATAGTTATTCCGATAACTATTCCGACATGGATATTCACCTAAGCTCCGAAAGCAGTATCACCAGAATGAATCAATCAATCAGCCATCCCCAATTCATCTGATGGGTTCGTAGTAGACTTAATCAAGGGAGACACGAAGATGGAGATTCTTTCCACCAACCAAATTGCCCTCTTGGCGAAGAACCTGGAGCACTTAACGGCGCATCTATCTGAAACACCATTTTCAGCCTCTTTTCCAGAGTAGTTCGACACGATTATATTCTATCCAAAATTCTAAACCTTATTCATCCGCTCGTTCCGACCGACAATCATCCCGGAATAATAGAAGAAGTTAGCGAACTTCGCGATCGAGTAATAAATTTGGAGAATATGGTGCAAAATTTACCAGCTTCAACAACATCACCGGCACCAATAGTACCATCAATAAAAGCACCAGTATCATCAACAATCCATGCCTCAACATCTCATTCTGTACCTCAAGCATAATCATCGTTCTACGAATCAATCTACATCATTATCTTCGTTCGACATGGCGATTATGTAATCTCTAATATTTTAGAGATTATATACTCTTGTTCTAACGGTAAACCAAATGAGATTAATATTATATTAACTCATTAAATATGTATTACATCTGAAGAAAATATATGTGTATATATGTTTTCATAAATATTGTAATTAAAAATTCTTTCGTACAAACTGTTAATGATGAAAATATTTTAACGGGTAGGTAATACCCGAGGAATATTTAGATTTCACATTAATAAGTTACACTGTACATTCTTCGAATCTGATTCAACAGTCATTTACTATCCTACTTACATCTACAGACATATGTATTCGTTCACCACATAATAATCATTTTCATTCAATTTCATATTTGGATTTTGACCTATCAGAATTCAACAAGTGGCATAATGAAGAAAACATTGGACAAAATAAAATTTGTTAGAAACAAACAAATTAACTATGAAAAATTTTGTTAAGAATCCACGCTAACTGTTCCTAGCTAACTATTCCTAGCTAACTGATTACATTTTATTTATCGCAATTTATTTATCGCAATTTATTTATCGCAATTTTAATTCTCGTAATTTTATTTACCGTCATTTAATTTCTGTTATTTATTTTACACACTTTAAATATCGGGACACGTATACAAGGTTTTGACATATCATATCGACGCATCTATATATATTATTTGGAATAACCATAGACACTCTATATGTAGTAATGATTGAGTTCTCTATACAGGGTTGAGGTTGATTCTACAATAATATATATACTTTGAGTTGTGATCTAGTCTGAGACATGTACACGGGTCACGATACATATTAATTAATTCACATATTATATATAAAACTATATATGAATTATTGGACTGTTAACTGTGAACTATCGACTATGGACTGCCAACATTGGACAATTAAAATGAATTAAAATATTGATTATAACATATGAAACTAAACAATTCTTCAAGTTTGACACTTGATTGCATCTTAAACCTCATTTGTATCTTGCCGATTACAGTCTGCGATCAAACCTTTCATGATTCTTGAAAACATCTCAATCGAGAGGATGAACCAACCGCACATCATCTACGGAAGGAAAGAATGATGCATATAGCTATGCACCTGAAAACACTCGGAACCTGAGTAAACGTTTAATATGTATCTGTGTTAGATCCTTTAGCATTATTATTACCCAAAATAACTTTACAATCCCTTTTCAAGGTAGAAAATTTTGTCACAGCTCCAGCAAGTCAACTTCAACTTTTCATTCGAATCAACCTTATTATAACCTTGATATATGTGCTTGCTCTTTTATTATTATCGAGAAACCTTTTATATTCCACCATATTACCAGTAGACGTACCAGCAACCTCGTTGCTCCTTGGCTTAAATCTCTCCAACAAATCACTATATTTATCTATTGAAGTCTTATCATATACTCATCCGCATCCTGTAACAAGAATTGCCATACCAATTACAGGAAATCAGCAATCAGTATTTTGAATCTCATAGCATTTCTACATCAACAGTTATATGTATACATATAACATTTATCTCATAGAATTATGAACTTTCATTCTGAAATTCTGAAAGGCACTCTAGCTTACGAATCAAATCTTTGAGTTCTAAAAAAAAAAAATGAATCGAGCAAACTATGAAGGAGACTCTGAACAAATCACAAGGACTAAACTAGTACTTAACGAATTCAAATAATTCTATATCTAATGAACTCTTCAGCAAATATCTTGCTCCTTATTTATTCTAAATCCTTGCGAAAGGATTTTCTTCATCAACCCATGATCTTAGAAATTTCAAAATATCGTCATAAATATCCTCGATATTTCTAAAGTTAATTTCATAACTATTCTTATCTAAAATCATTTATCTTCTCGCGTTATCAGTGTTACATCATATAAGAAACTGTTAGTTTCTATATTCTGTAACCTTTCGAGTTTAAACTATGAATGTTTTTGAAGTAGTGTTGGGAACTGAAGCATGAGTTAGTATAATATAATGACACTTGATCAACGTGATTATATTACAGTAATTCATGCTGAGTTTCTAATGGGACGTGATGATTCACAGATCATAACATCATCACGTGCCATGTTACATAACTCTTTCATTCTGCTTAACTTCTGAACATATCAAGAAAGTATACTCTTGATAGTTCTATTCTCAGTGATTCAGGTAATTTGACAAATCAAATCGTGTGATTACGTTCTTTCTTGTTTAGAACACTAAGTTCATTCAAAATTCCATACTTACGAATTCTAGACCGTTACTCGCTTTACTAGAGGTCAAGAAGATAAGAAAAAGGCAAAGAGCTCCAAAATATAAGAGAAAATATAAAGCCCAATAACAACACAGAGGTTATAAACCGTGAATATTAATACGAATAACAATATAAAGACACGGTATAATTAAGAATAGTATCACCCCAAGGTAATAGTAGAAGTAAACAGATTCCTTGGGAGGTAGTTGAAATAGAAGAATAACAGATGCGATGGTTAGGAAAAATATCAAGGATTAGAACTAGATTAAGCATTTTCACAATATTTTGGATGTATGAATTAAGAAAGAAAGTATAGGAATGGTGAAAATAATGAAACAGAAGAGTTTAATTTATAAAGGAAATATCAGACAGAGTAATCGAGGCAGATCACCGTATGTAATTATAGAGATCTTAATTTTCTTATTCGCCGAAGAATCAAATCTTATAGATTACGAAGATTTTCTTTAAATCCCCTGAACTCCGAAATTCAACCACGACTAGTCAAAAGTTATGTTGAAACTTGTCTTTCTCATTTCACTATTTAGTAATAGCTTCATTCGTGCTCTTTGAATAATCAAATTGTTTTATCCATATTACTCAATGATGATAAAATTCTATTTATCAACTCATATTCGTCATGAAAACATTTTTATTGTTAGCCATGACCACCTCACTCAAATTTTGGGACGGAATTTCTTTAACGGGTAGATACTGTGACGACCCGGAAATTTTCGACCAAATTTAAACTTAATCACTAGATGATTTCGACATGACAAGCAAAGTCTATTAGATTGAATTTTACAAATTTTAAACTATTTCATGAAAGCACTTAACCCTTAACTACTCCCGACGATTCACGAGCAATTGTTTGTAAGTAAATATGTAAAATAATATAAAAGATAAGAACATTATTATTATAAATATATAGCTATGAATAGATATATATGATTTCTATATTAATTATTATCACATGTATATTGGAATATATAAAAGTTATAGACATATATATAATACTTATATATTATCTTTTCATATGCAAACACATGTTATATAACGTAGTTATATGTTTAAATATTAAATATTTGGCATATGTTATCATATAAGATATATTGAATAATTATAATATATAATGTTAATATATTAAGTGTAATTATAAGTTAGAAATATAAGTATTATACTAAAATTATTATTACTTTCATTATTATTAGTACTATTATTAATTATAATATAAAAAGCAGTATTTTTAGTAGTATTATTTTCAGTATATAACAAATAGACATAAAAGTTTGATATATATAAATTGTTATAGTATTATTATTATTATTGTTAATACCATTAGCATTATTATAATTAATACTAATATTATTAATAATCTTATTATGATAAATTTTATAGTTATTATTATTTTTATTAATATTATTATTATTATATTAAGAGTATTATTATTATTATTATAGTTATAATTGCTAATTAATAAGATTAATCAATATACAGATAAATAAATATATACAAGTACATAATATCTGCTTTATATATAAAATCAGATATATACATCGACATATACAGATTTCATATATACAAATATATAAAACAGATATATAAATTATATAAATAAATACGGTATATATATATATAAATACGATTTATATATAAATAAAAATAAATGAATACGTAATTTGTTTAATATCATTGTCATTCTGTAGGGATTTTTGGATTCTGTCTTAAAAGTTATTCCAATCGAATGAAACAATCACATACAACCAAAATTAGTTGCATATCTCCATCTATTTTTTTTTCATTTTTTTTTTTCTAAACGAATCCCTTCTGTCGACCATTGGACTATAAGTTAATCAAATTGTAACACCCGTTTTTCAGTTACACGTTATTTTGGACGTCATTCGAATTACGAGGCTCATAAGCGTATATTTGGATCCCAAATAAAGTTGAAGTTGATGTTCTAAACCCTTACCATTGGATAGTAAATATCATTACGTTTCCAACGATATTTGATTCATCAAAAACGGAGCTACGGTTTGAAAGTTACGACCAAAACAAGTTCAGTTTCAGACTCAGTTCAGCGGGACTCCGTCCAGATTTTGGGACGCCGTCCGCCAGTGAAAGGTTGGACGCCGTCCAGCCATTTTGGACGCCGTCCAAATGGCCTGACAGGCTAACTATTGGAATTTTAATGAATTTAAAAGGGGTATTTGTGTCTTATCACTTGGGGGTCGGTTTGGAGCCTCTAAAACTGATCCAATCTCATTTGTGAATCACATTTCACCCACCAACACTCTCATCTTCAAACCCTAGAGAGAGGAAGTGTTTTTAGTGAGAGAGAGCTCCATTTGAGGAAGAAGAAGGGTGAAACGGGTCAAGTCGCGAGAGTAAAAGTTGTTCATCTCATCCTTAGCTACGTTGTGATGGTGTTGGTAAGTTCTAACTCCGAAATCCATTATTTGATTTTGATATTCATATTAGGGTTTGAGCTTGATTTTGTTAGGAACCCTTTAATGGTTGCGAAATGGGTTTGTTGTGGTTAGTAGATGGGTTTTGACCCGTTATTGGTGATTTATGGTTTGATGATGAATTTGGTCATGGTTTGGGTGTTTAACCACTAGATTGTAAATGTGTTAGTGTTTAGATGTTCATAAGAACATGTTTGTATGAAAAAATGGGTGTTAACCTTTATTTAGTGTCAAACTAAGTTATGAGGTCAAGATTTAATGAATCAAGTATGTAAATGTTTAATTCATGTGTTAAATGATATTTTGGAAAGTTAATCACTAGCCGTTAGTGATTAAAGATGTTTTTGGGACTTATGTCAAAATGGGTTGACTTAGATGGGTCAAATTTGGTAATGACTTTAATTTTGGATTAATTGGTTGATAAGTAATTTTGTTAAGACCTAGATTGGTTTAAATGGCGTAAAGTATAATTTAGGTTAAATTGTACTTGTTGAATGGGTCGGAATTACCACCTGTAGTGGTAATTGATGAAGTCCACTTTAGGTGTCTAAATGGGCGGATTGTGGATGTAGGTATAAACCCTCGGTTAAGGGTGTTGAAGTCGAATTCTCTCGTAGAGAATGTATGTTGATTATGTGTATATCTATATGCGTATTATAGGTAAAAGCTTGCTCGGTTGCGTTTGGAGACGACTTACATGTATGACTTATGCGGGCATCCCAAGGTGAGTGGAATGATTATACATTTGTCTATATAATGTATTTACTTGTACGAGATTCGATGTGGGTTTAAGTTCGGGCGGTCGATACCACATCGGGTCAATATATGATATGGATTTAAGTTCGGGCGTTCGATGCCATGTCATGTATGTGTATGAGCGTGTAGCATGGGTTTAAAGTTCGGGCGTTCGATACCACATTACACGTGACTGGTAGATTTAAAGTTTGGACAATCGATACCACTTCGGGGTTAGCGTTATAATTCGTTGTACGCTAACGGTTGTTGGGAACAACGATGGGAAATTCGAAGTACCATTCCTTTGTACTATTGATTAACCATGGTTATGTGTTTGTTGTGCGGCATTTATATTATTCGGGTTATATATGCTATTGTTGTGCTAGCTCATGGTCTTGAAGGCTTAGCGTTATACTTTGCATTGGTGTGCTATATATATATATATATATTGCTAGCGTGTATGCGGTAATTGAGTAAGTGTTTGCAAGTAGGTATATTATATATGTATATGTATAATTATTGCATTCACTAAGCCTAGGCTTACCCCTCTCGTTGTTTACCTTTTTACAGGTATTGTGGTTTGAAGCTAGCTAGTTTGTTAAGCTAGATGCTTAGGAGCGCTTGGGCTCGATGGGGTAGCTTTTGGATGTTTGGACGCGGAATTGCGATTTGGTAGTCCCCGAGATTATGCTCTTGGTATTGGGTTGTGTTATAGAGTCCTAATCCGTCTAAAGAGTTAAATGTGTCGAAATCGCCATATTATTTATAAAACGGGTCATTGTGGGCCCGATGTTGTAAAACTTATTTTTATTGTGGAAATCTCTTAGTTTTACTTAATATGATGTGCTGTGTAAGTCGTTTCGTTTTAAAAGTGTCGGGAAGCGGGTTTTCCGCTTGTGTGAAATTGAAATACTGATCAGTCCACTTTAGTTCATTTGGACGTCGTCCAAATGACTGGGAAGCCATCCTGGTCTTCGATACTGGACGCCGTCCAAATACGTGGGACGCCATCCAGATGCACTGTACTACAAATTTTTTTTAAGGCGTATTTTTGGTAAAACGATGTCGGGTTGTTACAAGTGGTATCAGAGCATAGTCTAAGGGAATTAGGTGACCTTGGAATAGGTACCTAGTCTTAGACTTATTGGCGGTTATATATTATTTGCGGGACTTGTAGGAATACGGGTCGGATTAAGATTTGTTAGTGCCTTAGAGTAGGTGACTAACTAGGACTAGTGCTTGTCCAATGTGGGATTATGTGGGGCCTTATTTCGTGAGTAAATTAGTGCCTTAGATTGCTAGTGCCTAATGTAAGTAGTCGAACTTGGACGTTATTTTAGTGATAGTCACCTAGGTTGTAGGTTGACTTGTTGTTGCGGTGTACTTGTGTACATTTAGTATTTATATTGTATATAGGTATATATATACAAGTATCTATTCCGTGCGGTGTCCTAGGGACGAATCTATTGGAGAGATTCGAATACTTGGCGGTTTGAGTGATCAAGTTCGCGGTAAGGACTTTGGTCATTCGGGTACTAGGAAATATCGCGTGTTATTTTGTGTGAATGTTGCATCAGTCCGGAGAAAGTACCTTGCATGACCATGTGAAAATGGTAAGGTACGCATTTGTAATAATGACCGTTCACCATTATTACGAAAGTGTATCTTGACACCAAGCATGACATGACGAGTACCGAACGGAGGAAACGTGGAATGGTTGGGGTAGATTCGGGATAAATGAGGAATCTTTGTTGGTTCCTAGGTGATAGTTGTCTTGGATGATGTGCTTGTAGTCACATCGGGTTCGTTGCGAGTCGAGAAGTGTTATGGTGGATTCGCTTAGTAAAGTGAGTGAGCAAACTCACGAGTTTGGTGCGTACTTAGTCACCCTATGTAGTGGGCGCACTATTAAGATTGTCATTGGTTGTAGTTATATATCGTAACTGGGATGACCGAGTTATGTGCGTGCGTGTGTGCATCAAGGACTTGAATTCCGTAAAGGATTGTAGTTGGGTTACACTCGGGAGAGTGTGTGTGGTTAGAGAATCGTATTAGGATTCTAATTGTGAGTAGGCTTGGAATTGGCAAATCGAGGAGTCTTCGGGTCATTAAACTCATGGGAGTGAGACCCATATGACAATGTTTACGATAGTGTGTTAGTGTGTTGTGGCTTATAGGGTAACATTCCTAACGGAATACCCCTGTTGTTGTGATTTTGCCGATATGTGGAAGGGTGTAAGACTTGGTGTACTCAAGCATCTCCTTAGTGTAAGATGAAGGGTTTCGTTAGGCTATATCGTTTGGCCTTGTGGTAATTGCGGGTAGCGTGTGATCGCTTGGGACTTTCGATAAGATAATAGGCCGTAAGGTTTGTCTGGTAGGTATGACTTCGGGTCATTATTGTGGAGTAGGTGACATCGGGTGTATGGAACCTAAAGATCGAGTTCTAAAATTCAGTAGGTTGTGGCGGGAGTCTGCATGACACTGCGTCAGGTGCCTTCTTATACCTACTAGTGTGATGTTCAACTCCGATGATGGTGTGATCACTTTGTGCTTAGGGTGCCGGTGAGATACCCTTGGAAGCAGCGGAGATTATAATAGTGATCGACGGGTCATAGTAAATTGACGGTTGCGAAAGTCGAAGTTTAAGAGCATTGTGATGAATACTTCTTATGAAGTGACGGGTGAGCGAATCTTGTTGCTCTTAAGTGATAGACGGGTAAAGATGACCGGTGAGCCGATGACGGACTTAATGGTCGGTCGGTCTGAAAGGTTATGATGAAGTGTTGATATTGCAGCCGATATAATTATTGTGTCGGATTGGTCATTCTTCTCCATGAGAGTGAGCAATTGTTGATAAAGGTTCGTTGAGTGGAAGGTCGGGTGATCTCGACTGAGATGCGCGACTGATTAAGCGGAGTGGCATATGCCTAGTCGTAGAGGTGCGTGTGAGACCTTGGTGCAGTTCGCTTTGTGAACAGTGAAGGACTGTTATTTGTAATTGTGGTATGAGGGTGCGATGTTGTCGCATGAACGACGTCTCAAGTGAAGGTGTATGTCGGCTCTGAGAGCCTAAAGTGAATTCGTGGTGACTTGGAATATATGAACAACGATGAGAATGGTCATTGTGTTTCATGGAATGATAATTCTGCAGGATGTTATCATCATGGCGGTAAGAATGTGGAGCCAAATTCAAAGTGGGGGAGTTTTTACTGCCGCCCGAGGAAGCTCCGGTGGTATTATATATAGCGAAATGTCGGAGTGTACCGTACTAAACCTTAATAGGTATTCAGAGTTCCTAACGAGGAAGAGTGACGGGTTGTTGATGTCGACTCGAGGTCGTTCATTACGGTTGTGGGTTACAATTCCGGAGTGTTATGCGTGAAGATTGTGATGATGGGATCGAAGGAAGTGAAATTCTTCTTATGAAAGGTGGTCGTGTAGTACCATTGTGCGGTGTGAGACCAAATGTGAAGTTTGAGATCTCGGGGTGAGAAAAGGACACTGTCGTTGCAAGTGCTTTCGTGATGCAAATTTGGGCTGGTGTGAAACTCGGATAGTACTGTTAAGGGAGTACGAGTATGATATCGTGGTGAATACTGTATTTTTCCTTATCGGGAAACGTAGTCGTGGGAATTGTCAGTGGATTATTCCACTTTATGGACGATTATGAGGCGGAGAGTGTCGGTTCTTACTGTCTCCTGTAGAGACACGTAGATGTTGTTTGTTTGTGAGAGTGTGTACCCTAGTGATGTGACCCGTAGGTTGCATTAAAATGTCGAGACCATCCTTAGCGGACGGTCTAGGTAGGAAGGTTCACCCGGATTTGGTGACTATTTTTATGAGTCGTGTGGTGAATTGCGGAAATTTTGTGATGATGATTCGCCGTTGACGGGATTTTAGTATACAAGTAGCTTCTATGCTAGTACTAGGAAGCCGTATTGTATGGTTCAGAGGAGAAACCCTATGACGATGTGTTGATGTTTCGTCTAACTCGTGGTGTATTATTGTCGTCCTGGATTAATCCAGTAATGGATAGTCATGTGTGGATCGGTCGATGGGAAAGTGTTACTTCTAAGGTGTTTATTTTGGGGTTACCAAAATTTCTTCGTTGAAGGATGACCCGGATATGGAGTCGGGGGAAGTTTGGTTCTTGGTCTAGAGACATGTGGTGTTTTCGTATTTTTTCCTCAGCAAGAATTCTGGACTTCGAGTGAATGAGATATCGCTTGTTGCGGTAGTGCACGCTAGTGATTATTAGCGTGTGATGAGATCTTCGGATTCGCAGAAGATGTATAGATGTCGGGCTTGGTTGTGTTTCATAGGACCGTGAGGCGTGATGACGATGATTGTCGGTGAATTGTTCGACTCAAAGGACGATTGTGAAGTGTATGGTACGAGTTTGGATACTCGGTGTAGGAGCAACGGTTACCATTGTTTTGACTCGTGGGTTGATTACCCGATATGGTTGTATTATGATGCGTTAGTGTACGAAGTGAGAAATTCAAATGCGTGATTACTACTTGTGTGACTTCGCGTAGGAAGCGGAAACGGTCGAGGGAGAAGTGTTTGACTTCTAGCGTAGGTGCGGATCACGAGGACGTGATCCAATTTAAGTGGGGGAGAGTTGTAACACCCGTTTTTTAGTTACACGTTATTATGGACGTCATTCGAAAGCGTATATTTGGATCCCATATAAAGTTGAAGTTGATGTTATAAACCCTTACCATTGGATAGTAAATCTCATTATGTTTCCAACGATATTTGATTCATCAAAAACGGAGCTACGGTTTGAAAATTATGACCAAAACAAGTTCAGTTTCAGACTCAGTTTAGCGGGACTCCATCCAGATTTTGGGAAGCCGTCCGCCAGTGAAAGGTTGGATGCCGTCCAGCCATTTTGGACGCCGTCCAGCCATTTTGGACGCCGTCCAAATGGCCTGACAGGCCAACTGTTGGAATTTTAATGAATTTAAAAGGGGTATTTGTGTCTTATCACTTGGGGGTCGGTTTGGAGCCTCTAAAACTGATCCAATCTCATTTATGAATCACATTTCACCCACCAACACTCTCATCTTCAAACCCTAGAGAGAGGAAGTGTTTTTAGTGAGAGAGAGCTCCATTTTAGGAAGAAGAAGGGTGAAACGGGTCAAGTCGCGAGAGTAAAAGTTGTTCATCTCATCCTTAGCTACGTTGTGATGGTGTTGGTAAGTTCTAACTCCGAAATCCATTATTTGATTTTGATATTCATATTAGGGTTTGAGCTTGATTTTGTTAGGAACCCTTTAATGGTTGCGAAATGGGTTTGTTGTGGTTAGTAGATGAGTTTTGACCCGTTATTGGTGGTTTAGGGTTTGATGACGAATTTGGTCATGGTTTGGGTGTTTAACCACTAGATTGTAAATGTGTTAGTGTTTAGATGTTCATAAGAACATGTTTGTATGACAAAATGGGTGTTAACCTTTATTTAGTGTCAAACTAAGTTATGAGGTCAAGATTTAATGAATCAAGTATGTAAATGTTTGATTCATGTGTTAAATGGTATTTTGGAAAGTTAATCACTAGCCGTTAGTGATTAAAGATGTTTTTGGGACTTATGTCAAAATGGGTTGACTTAGATGGGTCAAATTTGGTAATGACTTTAATTTTGGATTAATTGGTTGATAAGCAATTTTGTTAAGACCTAGATTGGTTTAAATGGCGTCAAGTATAATTTAGGTTAAATTGTACTTGTTGAATGGGTCAGAATTACCACCCGTAGTGGTAATTGATGAAGTCCACTTTAGGTGTCTGAATGGGCGGATTGTGGATGTAGGTATAAACCCTCGGTTAAGGGTGTTGAAGTCGAATTCTCTCGTAGAGAATGTATGTTGATTGTGTGTATATCTATATGCGTATTATAGGTAAAAGCTTGCTCGGTTGCGTTTGGAGACGACTTACATGTATGACTTATGCGGGCATCCCAAGGTGAGTGGAATGATTATACATGTGTGTATATAATGTATGTACTTGTACGAGTGTGACGACCCGAAAATTTTCGACCAAATTTAAACTTAACCTTTATATGTTTTCGACACGATAAGCAGAATTTGTAATGTTGAATCTCAAAAAGTTTGGAACTACATTCATGTAATCAATTACCCTTTGACCGTGTTCGATGATTCACGAACAATTATGAGTATATAGATATGTATATATAATATATAATATTAACTGAAAACATTAACAAAGTATTAGATATATGATACTTTACATGAACGTATTTGTTTCGATATATTTATCGACATAATTAAGAGATAATATCAAATGATTGAATTATCAGATACATTATGATATGATTACGGGCCTATGTTATGAGGTCCACTGTGATTTAAGAAATCTATTCTTTTTAACAACATTCGAAAAATGGTAAAGTGATTTATAAGTAAGAACAAATGTGTCAATTAACGGAAACTAGACAAGGGTTAGTGGAAATTCCTGTTTAATTTACAAGGCATGTTTTATAATATTTTTCTCGTGACCTTGATAAGATAACTATGTTAACTTTCATTTTATTTAATATGAAAATAAGAACGTGGAGTGTAAATAACTTAGATGTTGGATATCGACAAGTTAAGTAACTCGACATTTTTCATTAAGATGATTTCATACGTTTATTTAACCTTTGGACTTTACCCCATGCTTCACTAACAGACTGTAATTTAAAAACTTGAAACCTATTATGAATATATATAATTCTACTTTTCTAAAATGTTTTATGATATAACGATTTCTATTATTTTAACCTTTTAACAAAATGATTCTTAAATATATTTAGTTTTGGAAAACAAAATTATCATATTTATTTGATTTAGTTTCAAAAGTATAAAAAACGTTTTTAGTTTAAAAAGAACTTTATTATTAAAACGTATATATCCTTTATAAATATCTAGAACTACTTTTGACAACTCATTACTTAACCAGTATGATAAAGATAACGATATTTATATTTTATTTTATTAAATATATATAACGATTTAAATTAATATTATATATATTTATACGCGTATTATACGTACATAGTTTTATACTTTTACTATATACTTTAACTTTACATTTACTTACTTTTACTTTACATTAACTATAATAATTTATACTTTAATAATTCACTTTAATAATTCATACTTTAATAATTCACTTTAATAATTCATACTTTAATAATTCACTTTAATAATTCATACTATAATAATTCACTTTAATAATTCATACTTTAATAATTCACTTTAATAATTTATACGTTAATAATTCACTTTAATAATTAAAAAATCTATTATAAATAGAATTCAATAGTTTTTATTATTTCATAGAAACTTGAAAATATATTTCTCTAAACTCTCTTAATCGAATTACATATATATATTTTCTTTGTATTATTTCAAGATATTATTAGTATACATAAAATACTACGACGGAGTTATATTCATACGATTTCAAAATAAGTTTTCAAACGGGATAGAGCTAAGGAAATTATGGTTTATAGCTATGGAGGTTATGGGTATTGATCGAGGGTATTGCTCGTGAGGTCAACCTAAAGTTTATCATTTTCGTTGCGTCTACGTACTTTCCTGCAATATTGAATCACAATATTGATACGTTCGTGAATCTGAGACAAACCCTGCATTTGTTCAGTGCCGTGATATACATAATTGCTACGAAATACAGTATTGTGAGTTTCATTTGCTCCCTTTTTAATTGCTTTTGCAATATATATATTTTTGGGCTGAGAATACATGCGTTGTTTTATAAATGTTTTACGAAATAGGCACAAGTACTAAAACTAACTCTATGTGGGTTTAAACCAGAAATATACCCTTAGCTTGGTAACATTAAACTACTTGTCTATGTACGGTAGGCGCGAATCCTAAAGATATATCTATTGGGCCTGACAAACCCCATCCTGACTATGGGATGCTTTAGTACTACGAGGTTATTTTAAACACACCTGATCTGGTGTACTTCAGAGGGTAAAACATGAACGTTAAGGCTTGTTACCGGGTGCCTACAACTTATAGAATACTTTTATACACTTGCGAGTGTACATATGTTTATAAATGAAAATCTTGTGGTCTATTAAAATATTGAAATGATTGTTATGATAAACCTATGAACTCACCAACCTTTTAGTTGACACTTTTAAGCATGTTTATTTTCAGGTATGAAAGAAATCTTCCGCTGTGCATTAGCTCATTTTAAGGATATTACCTGGAGTCATTCATGACATACTTTGAAAGATGTTGCATTCGAGTCATTGAGTTCATCAAGATTAATATTAAGTCAATTATAGTTGGATGTAATATGAAATGGTATGCATGCCGTCAATTTTTGATGTAAAGAAAGTTTATCTTTTAAGAACGAATGCAATGTTTGTAAAACGTATCATATAGAGGTCAAATACCTCGCGATGTAATCAACTATTGTGAATCGTTTATAATGTATATGAACGGGTCCTTTCAGTTGGTATCAGAGCGGTGGTCTTAGCGAACCAGGTCTTGCATTAGTGTGTCTAACTGATAGTTGTTAAGATGCATTAGTGAGTCTGGACTTCGACCGTGTCTGCATGTCAAAAGTTTTTCTTATCGTTTTTAGTCGGAAATCATCTACTTACCATCCTTAGGAAATTATCTGCTTATCATTCTTAAGTCTATACGCGTTTTCCTATATTTATTGCATAATAGTGTATAGACGAATTCTTATCTTAGCATATCTGTTACTGTGAACTTTGACTGACATCTTTCAAAGATTCCTCCGTAATTTATGGGATTTTGGTATTATATATACATATGTAAATTATGTATTAAAGAATACCAAATCTAAATTTTACAATCTATTTCATACAAAAAAATTCTTTCCCTGATCATACAAGATGGATCCCTCAACCAGTTCGAGTTCCTCGGATTTCGACAGCTATGTCAATATGGATTTCCACATGAGCTCCGAAAGCAGCGTGATCGGAATGGATCAACCAATTAGCCATCATCTATTCTGGATGAATTGGGGATGGGTTCGTAATCTACTTAACCATTGGAGACAAGAAGAAGGTGATCCCTTTCATCCACCACATTGCCCTCTTGGCAATGAACCTGAAGCACTTACCGGCGAACCTGTCCGAAACACCATTTTCTCTCTCATTTCCAGAGTATCTCGTCATGATTATATACTACACAAAATTCTAGATCTTATTTATCCGCTCGTCCGAACCGACAATCACCCCGGTGTAATAGAATAAGTCAACGAGCTTCGCGCTCGGGTAGTGGCTTTGGAGAATATGGTGCAAAGGTTACAAACACCAGCAGCAGCACCAGCAGCATAACCAGTACCACCATCAACAATATCAACAGTACCATTACCACCACCAACAACAACCGCATCGCAAACCTCAACTTCACAATCTGTCCCACGAGCATCGACATCATACGCCATGTAGATACCAAGGAATACCACAACGATGAAGTATTGATTCATAACTTCATTGGGGAAATTTTCTACGACGATTATGTAATTTCTAAAGTTTAGAAATGATCTATCCTAGCCTTAACCATAAATCAAATGAGTTTAATTTAATATTAACTCATTAAATCTATATTACATCTGAAGAAATATACACATATATATTTCCATAAAGACTGTAATAAAATTCTTTTGTACAAAATATTAATTGTGAAATTTTGTTTAACGGGTAGGTAATACCCGAGAGATATATAAATTCACAATTAATATGTTACATTCTTCGAATCTGATTCAGCAAGTCATCCATTATACTCCCTACTTTCACAACAATATACATTCTTTTATAGAAATCAAAACAACCATACTCATTCAAAATCTAATTACATATTCTGATTTTGAAATCTCGGAATTCGATTCAAGATATAACCGAAATCATCACTCTTAGATTCCTACATCTTTCAAAACTATACTTTGACTTCAAAACTGTCCTAGAACCTCATTTCTATTCATGGAAGTCACAAAAATATTTGTATCATTCAAAATCTTAGAACATCATATGTATATTAACAATTACAATATGTGTTCAAACACTTCGAAATTCTTAAAGACATGCGAGATGATGATCCAACTACACATTACCCAATGTCGTGCACCTGAAAAGCTCTCGAAACCAAAGTTATAGTTTAACACGTATCCGTGTCAGATCCTTTGATATTTATTACCAAATATAATTTTTCAATCTCTTTCCAAAATAGACAGTTTTGTCACAGCTCCAGCAAATCACCTTCATTTGTTTATACGAATAAACCCTTCATCATGGTTACCGGGGAACCTTTCATATCTCGCCACATTAGCAGTAAACTTATCAACAACTTCATTAACCTTCGACTTAAGCCTCTCCGAAAAGCCACTATACTTATTCATTAAAACCCCATCATGTACTCACCTACATCCTGTAACAATAATTGTCACACCAATTACTGGGAATTAGCAATCAGTATTTTGAATTTCGCGACAATTTTACGTCAAAAGTTATATGTATACATATAACGTCTATCTCCTAGACTTACATACTTCGAATGTGAATTTTCTGAAAAACATCCTAAACTATGAACTAGTTCTCCGAAATTGGAAAAATGCTGATGAAGCAGCAAAAAGTGTAAACGACTTTAACAGTCAAAAGTTTGATGATAAAGAATAGTATGGTGGTAAAGCTGAGAAAAGGAGAAGGTTTGAATCTAGAAAATGGATTGAGCAGACCAAGAAGGAGGCTGTGGACAAATCACAAAGACTAAACCTGCCTTCAAAGGATCCAAATGATTCAGTGTCTACTCAAATCGTTAGCAAACACCTTACTTCTTATTCTAAACCTTCACAGACAAATCTTCTTCATCATCCATCTTTGTTAAGAATTCTAAGATATTATCGTATCTTTTATTATAAATATCTTCGATATTCCTGAAGATATTTTCACAACTATTCTTATCCGAAATCTTTTATCTCTTCGCAATATCTGCGTTACAACATAAAAAGAAACTGTGTTAGTTTCTAAATTCTGAAGAAAAAAAAATTCGAATTTAAAATAGGAATGTTTTTAAAGTAGTGTTGTGAACTGAAGCATGAGTTAGTATAATATAATGACACATGATCAACGTGATTATATTACAGTAAGTCATGGTGAGTTTCTAATGGAACATGATGATTCACAGAACATACCGTCATCATGTACTATTTACACGACTCTTACATTCTACCCAATTTCCAAACATATTAAGAACATATCATCTTGATAGCTCTATATTTTCGGATATTCTGGTAATTAGCCAAATCAAGATCGTGCCATTATGATATTCTTCTTGGAACATTAACTATGTTCATCCAAAAATTATTGTCTACGAATTCTGGACCATTATTCGCTTGACTTAAGGCCGGGAAGAGAAAACGAAAGCATGAAGCTTCGAAATATAATGGAGAATATAAAGCCCGATAACAACCCCGAAATTACAAACCGTGTATATCAATGCGTATAGCAATATAAAGACACGGGAGAATGAAAAACACAATAACCCTAAGGTAATGGTAGAAGAAAATAACTTCCTCTGGTGGTAGATGAAAAAGAAGAATGACAGATATGAAAGTTAAGAGTATATCAAGAATCAATATTGGATGAAGCATATTAACGAATGCTTTAAAGTATGAATTGGGGAGAAAGACTAGAAGGTGTGAGCTGTGGAAATAAAGAAACGAAGAGGGTGAATTTATAGTAAAATATCAGACAGAGAAATCGAGACAGATTATCGCATTTAATCAAAGAAGATCATGATTTCCTTAATCGCCGAAGAACCAAATCTTATTGCAAAGATTTTCTTTAAATCCCATGAATTCCGGAAATCAATCATAACTACGTCATCGGTTAAACCAAATATACGTTTACTCATTTCACTCTCTTGCGATAGCTTCACTTATACTCTTCGCGTAATCAAATTGTTTTATCTATATTACTCAATGATGATAAAACTCTATTTATCAACTCATATTCGTCATGAAAACATTTTTATAGGTAGCCATGACGACCTCGATCAAATTTCGGGACGAAATTTCTTTAACGGGTAGATACTGTGACGACCCGGAAATTTTCGACCAAATTTAAACTTAACCTTTATATGTTTCCGACACGATAAGCAGAATTTGTAATGTTGAATCTCAAAAAGTTTGGAACTACATTCATGTAATCAATTACCCTTTGACCGTGTTCGACGATTCACGAACAATTATGAGTATATAGATATGTATATATAATATATAATATTAACTGAAAACATTAACAAAGTATTAGATATATGATACTTTACATGAACGTATTTGTTTCGATATATTTATCGACAGAATTAAGAGATAATATCAAATGATTGAATTATCAGATACATTATGATATGATTACGGGCCTATGTTATGAGGTCCACTGTGATTTAAGAAATCTATTCTTTTTAACAACATTCGAAAAATGGTAAAGTGATTTATAAGTAAGAACAAATGTGTCAATTAATGGAAACTAGACAAGGGTTAGTGGAAACTCCTGTTTAATTTACCAGGCATGTTTTATAATATTTTTCTCGTGACCTTGATAAGATAACTATGTTAACATTCATTTTATTTAATATGAAAATAAGAACGTGGAGTGTAAATACCTTAGATGTTGGATATCGACAAGTTAAGTAACTCGACATTTTTCATTAAGATGATTTCATACGTTTATTTAACCTTTGGACTTTACCCCATGCTTCACTAACAGACTGTAATTTAAAAACTTGAAACCTATTATGAATATATATAATTCTACTTTTCTAAAATGTTTTATGATATAACGATTTCTATTATTTTAACCTTTTAACAAAATGATTCTTAAATATATTTAGTTTTGGAAAACAAAATTATCATATTTATTTGATTTAGTTTCAAAAGTACAAAAAACGTTTTTAGTTTAAAAAGAACTTTATTATTAAAACGTATATATCTTTTATAAATATCTAGAACTACTTTTGACAACTCATTACTTAACTAGTATGATAAAGATAACGATATTTATATTTTATTTTATTAAATATATATAACGATTTAAATTAATATTATATATATTTATACGCGTATTATACGTACATAGTTTTATACTTTTACTATATACTTTAACTTTACATTTACTTACTTTTACTTTACATTAACTATAATAATTTATACTTTAATAATTCACTTTAATAATTCATACTTTAATAATTCACTTTAATAATTCATACTTTAATAATTCACTTTAATAATTCATACTATAATAATTCACTTTAATAATTCATACTTTAATAATTCACTTTAATAATTTATACGTTAATAATTCACTTTAATAATTAAAAAATCTATTATAAATAGAATTCAATAGTTTTTATTATTTCATAAAAACTTGAAAATATATTTCTCTAAACTCTCTTAATCGAATTACATATATATATTTTCTTTGTATTATTTCAAGATATTATTAGTATACATAAAATACTACGACGAAGTTATATTCAGACGATTTCAAAATAAGTTTTCAAACGGGATAGAGCTAAGGAAATTATGGTTTATAGCTATGGAGGTTGTGGGTATTGATCGAGGGTATTGCTCGTGAGGTCAACCTAACGTTTATCATTTTCGTTGCGTCTACGTACTTTCCTGCAATATTGAATCACAATATTGATACGTTCGTGAATCCGAGACAAACCCTGCATTTGTTCAGTGCCGTGATATAAATAATTGCTACGAAATACAGTATTGTGAGTTTCATTTGCTCCCTTTTTAATTGCTTTTGCAATATATATATTTTTGGGCTGAGAATACATGCGTTGTTTTATAAATGTTTTACGAAATAGGCACAAGTACTAAAACTAACTCTATGTGGGTTTAAACCAGAAATATACCCTTAGCTTGGTAACATTAAACTACTTGTCTATGTACGGTAGGCGCGAATCCTAAAGATAGATCTATTGGGCCTGACAAACCCCATCCTGACTATGGGATGCTTTAGTACTACGAGGTTATTTTAAACACACCTGATCTGGTGTACTTCAGAGGGTAAAACATGAACGTTAACCGGGTGCCTACAACTTATAGAATACTTTTATACACTTGCGAGTGTACACATGTTTATAAATGAAAATCTTGTGGTCTATTAAAATATTGAAATGATTGTTATGATAAACCTATGAACTCACCAACCTTTTAGTTGACACTTTTAAGCATGTTTATTCTCAGGTATGAAAGAAATCTTCCGCTGTGCATTAGCTCATTTTAAGGATATTACCTGGAGTCATTCATGACATACTTTGAAAGACGTTGCATTCGAGTCGTTGAGTTCATCAAGATTAATATTAAGTCAATTATAGTTGGATGTAATATGAAATGGTATGCATGCCGTCAATTTTTGATGTAAAGAAAGTTTGTCTTTTAAGAACGAATGCAATGTTTGTAAAACGTATCATATAGAGGTCAAATACCTCGCGATGTAATCAACTATTGTGAATCGTTTATAATGTATATGAACGGGTCCTTTCAACGAGATTCGATGTGAGTTTAAGTTCGGGCGGTCGATACCACATCGGGTCAATATATGATATGGATTTAAGTTCGGGCGTTCGATGCCATGTCACGTATGTGTATGGGCGTGTAGCATGGGTTTAAAGTTCGGGCGTTCGATACCACATTACACGTGACGGGTGGGTTTAAAGTTCGGGCGATCGATACCACTCCGGGGTTAGCATTATAATTCGTTGTACGCTAACGGTTGTTGGGAACACCGATGGGAAATTCGAAGTACCATTCCTTTGTACTATTGGTTAACCATGGTTATGTGTTTGTTGTGTGGCATTTGTATTATTTGGGTTATATATGCTATTGTTGTGCTAGCTCATGGTCTTGAAGGCTTAGCGTTATACTTTGCATTGGTGTGCTATATATATATATATATATTGCTAGCGTGTATGCGGTAATTGAGTAAGTGTTTGCAAGTACGTATATTATATATGTATATGTATAATTATTGCATTCACTAAGCCTAGGCTTACCCCTCTCGTTGTTTACCTTTTTACAGGTATTGTGGTTTGAAGCTAGCTAGTTTGTTAAGCTAGATGCTTAGGAGCGCTTGGGCTCGATGGGGTAGCTTTTGGATGTTTGGACGCGGATTGGGGATTTGGTAGTCCCCGAGATTATGCTCTTGGTATTGGGTTGGGTTATAGAGTCCTAATCCGTCTAAAGAGTTAAATGGGTCGAAATCGCCATATTATTTATAAAACGGGTCATTGTGGGCCCGGTGTTCTAAAACTTATTTTTATTGTGGAAATCTCTTAGTTTTACTAAATATGATGTGCTGTGTAAGTCGTTTCGTTTTAAAAGTGTCGGGAAGCGGGTTTTCCGCTTGCGTGAAATTGAAATACTGATCAGTCCACTTTAGTTCATTTGGACGCCGTCCAAATGACTGGGACGCCGTCCTGGTCTTCGATACTGGACGCCGTCCAAATACGTGGGACGCCGTCCAGATGCACTGTACTACAAAAATTTTTTTAAGGCGTATTTTTGGTAAAACGATGTCGGGTTGTTACACAAATTGTGCAGTATTATTGGTTAACTTACTTAGTCTTCTCCTCACCATTATTAATTATAAATTTAACAAGCTCAGATTATTGAATTTAAACAGAAAAACAAAGGAAGAACATAGGTATACTCTGTTCGTGTAATTTTTTTTAAAAAGCTTTAATTTGAATTTAATTGAAAAATGTAAAAATGTAGTTTTATTAGGATTACTTTACTCAATCTAGGTGCAAAGTTTCAAGAATTAATTTTCAAAATCAAGAATGAATTTTAAAGTCAAAGTTAATTTCAAAAAAAAAAGTCAACTGATTATTCATAAAGAAATTTGTAATCAATTTGATGTTTCCAGATAAATTGATGAACCAGAAAGATTCCAAGAATGATTTAGAACCTTTTTCGTTTGGAAATCGTGATCTAAAAACACCTTTAAAGTTGAGATTTAAGTTGAGTTTGATATCGGGTTTTAAAAACTGTTTAAGCTACTTATTAATAAATTTAATTTTTTTTCCTTTCTGTGTTGATTAAGCCCGATCATCACTTATCAATGTTTTTGAAACGTTTAAAAATTCTAAATCCACTCAGTGATAGAGCTGATAAGAAGATACTAGGTCTCCGGTCGAATTTTAAGTGGAAAAGATGATAAAGAAGAAGATAAACAGAAACTGAGTTAATAAAATTATAAATTCATAATATGTCAGAAAAACAGAAGTACCGGAGTGGTTTGAGGTGTTGTGGTGTGAGCGAGGGGTCTCGGGTTCGATCCCAGCTTTGGACAGTTTTCTTTTTAAAGGATTTCCTTAAGGTAGTTTTCATTTCTAATTTTGATATTATTATTATTACTATTATTATTCTTATTATTGTTACTATTATTATTATTCATTTATTATAATTATTACAAGTATTATTATTATTATTAGTATTAGTATTATTATTATTATTATTATTATTATTATTATTATTATTATTATTATTATTATTATTATTATTATTATTATTATTATTATTATTATTACTATAACATTTTAGTATTATTATCATTATTACGATTATGGTTATTATTATTATCATAATTATAAGTATTATATCTATTATTACTATTATTATAAGTATTAATTATGATACTACTATTAAATTTAAAACATTAATAATATTATCATGAATATGTTTATTATTATTTTATTATTAAAGTAATATAAATTATTATTATTTCGTAAATATTAGTATTAATATCTTTTTATAAATAATAAAAGTGCTAACATTGACTTAAGTAATATTATTATCACGAGTATTATTATTATGTAAATACTAAAATTATTATCATGACTATCATTAACAGCAAAACCAATATTGTTACAAGTATTATTATAAATATCATTATTATTTTTACTACGATTCTTATTATAATTATTAGTATAAGTAATGTTATTATAAATATTATAATTATAATCAAATATAATTTTTAATATCATAACTACCATAAACAGTAAAATTAATATCTTTACAAGTATTATTATTAATATCATTGTTATTATCACTAATAGAGTTATTATTAATATAAGTATATTATTAATGTTATTACCATTATTTTTACTAATATTAACTTAGTATAATTAGAACTACTGTTTCGATAAACAAATGAAATACATACATAGAAATATATATTTAACACATATAATATAACAAAATTTAATATTTTTATACATAAATGAACATATAAAACATATATATATATATATATATATATATATATATATATATATATATATATATATATATATATATATATATATATATATATATTATTAACATAAAAATGATATAACTAATACATTTACATATATATATATATATATATATATATATATATATATATATATATATATATATATATATATATATATATATATATATATATATATGTGTGTGTGTGTGTGTGTGTGTGTTTGTTCAATTACAACTATGAATATTAATAAATATACAAATGATATAGGTTCGTGAATTCGAGGCCAACCCTGCATTGTTCAATATAGTCATATGTATTTTTACTAAAAAATACAATATTGTGAGTTCATTTGCTCCTTTTTACTCTTTACATTTTTGGGACTGAGAATACATGCGCTACTTTTACAACTGCTTTATTAAATGCTTTTGAAATACATTTTGAACTGCGAATACATGAAATGCTCTTATAAATTTTTGATGAGATAGACACAAACAAAACATTCCTCGAATGAATTATGTGGACGTGATAATTGCCACAATTGATATGAATATTTTTCCCCTGATTATTATTGCTTGGTGACCTAAGAATTAGGGAACATCACTAATTTTGAGAATTAGTGCACGCCTAATTGACGCGAATCCTAAAGGTAGCTACCGGGTTTAACACCCCCACCCAGAATGTTCACTAGATGAAAGGGCTAGTGGGTGTGGTGTTTAGTACTTCGAAGTTTATATGATTATTATACAGACGAGATGTTCTGTTTTGGGGATATTATTATGCGCATTATATGTTAAGGTCGGTTACCAAGCCAAGCTATGAAAGAAATGAAAAGTGAATGTTATGTATCGAGAGAATGATTTTTATACACAGGTTATGTGTATTATATTTTGTGCACGAGATATGTGTACAGTTACTAAGATTTATGAAAAATGGATTTCGTACACGAGAAAGGTGTACTGTATTTAAAAGATATCGCATGTACATTACAGGTGGGTGTAGGATTCAGGCCCATTTGTACCATGCAGCATTTAAATCTTGTGGTCTATCAAAATGATGAATTTTATTGTTTACGATAAACTTATGAACTCACCAACCTTTTGGTTGACACTTTAAAGCATGTTTATTCTCAGGTATGAAAGAAATCTTCCGCTGTGCATTTGCTCATTTTAGAGACATTACTTGGAGTCGATCATCGCAATGAGACCAGATGTTGGTGACTTCGTTCAGATGGATTAGGACGGGGTATGACAATTGGCGCCAAAAATTAACTCTCCCTATGATATGCCCGAATCGGACGATTTATTTATGCGGTGTCGTTAGGTCGCAAAACGTCCATTCAGGATATCAACGTAAGAAGTTGATTGTTTAATTTATATATGCTGGGCCTAAATCTATTATTCCTTCCTATGGGTTAGCAAGGGCAAATATGACCTAGGGTCGTTCCTTGAGCGGTCGAATTTAAAACGGAGCTTATTCAGATAATCTAGTAATTAAGATTGGGTTTGTACACAATTTAGTTTCCAAGACTAGTGGCCAGGTACACCTTGTGTGGAGAGGCATAATCGTTTTGGTCCCAATAAATTGGCGACTGTTCGGAAAATCCAACAACTAAGTCCAATCGGTTTATTCTAGACACCACTTTATCTGGAATATCAAATTATGTAATGGCAATAGTTGGGTTAAATAGTTTATATAATTGTAATTAAGATATTAAAGAAATATAATTAAAATAAGCTAGCTAGCATGCAATAGCTAAGGACAAAGAAGACGTGGTTCACCATGATTTAAGATAACGTAGTATCGGGATGATTGCGAGACACTCATTGGTTAGATATACCTTGGTGTAAACACTAGATTCCCTACTAATTGATTTCTCGATTAGCATGTCACGAGGAACTAGGCTATCGTAATTCTGATCGGATGGACTACGCTCGACTCCCGACGCTTTATCCCGTTTCAGGATATAAGTGGCCCATCTTGGATGCAATGCATACGTTGGGCGCACGAATAAAGTAGCATAGCCTTATATAAATAATATCCAACCTTTCTTAACACCTTAGTGTATTACCCGAGTGAGTGGTTATGATTGTGTTTCGAATCCCTTTCTGTCAATGGTTTGGTAAAATCTAAGGGTTTGTAGACAAATTATAACCTCTGATAGTTCTCAGTCAACCTTAAAGATTTATAAGCTTAGTTTGTATTGTAGTGCGTTAAATTCCTATTTATGACTTAAACCAGCCCTTACGTAAATCTACCTAATAAATCCCTTAGTTATCCACCATGTACTAGACTTATAGTGGTTCCATAGCTTCTAACCTTGACCATGCTCAAGTGGTCCTATAGTATGTCGACATGAATCTTATACTCTTGACCAATGTCTTGATCTGGTTCTATGGTAATTTCATGTACTTTATAGTATTTCCGATGGGTTCATACCTTGACCAATGTATAAACACAGATAATTAATTAACTTTTAATTGTCGACTTTATAAAAGGTTTTAATCACGTTTATTGGTGGAAGGACGATAATAACGAGGTTTAATATCATAGACAGAAAGCGAGTACGAAACGATAATCATCCCTAACTAACATTATTAAATCATGGCAAACAATCAAGCAATTACTCACACATCATGGCAACAAGAATTTCTAATATTAATAAATCACAAACATCTAACAAGAATATTATAATAAATTAATAAAAGAAAGGATAGATATTACCGAATAATATCGGCAGAATAACACTTGTATTTCTTCATAATATCCGTAGCGTTACAATGTTCGATAGCTTCTACTACTAACTACATACTAATCTCCTATTGATCACTAGAGATCGACAATAGAGAGATAATTATATTTCCTAATCTCTGTACTTTTCTCTCTCTAGAATGTAGAGAGAGAAAGTAGAGAGAGAACTAATCTCCTACAGATCACTAGAGAGCGACTATATAGAGATATTTAGATAGAGAAGTGAAGAATTGGTGTCTGTTGAAATGAATGCAAAAAGCTCTTTGAATAGGCAAAATTTTCCTGGCAAACTGATGGCAGGCCGTTTGGCAGGCCGTTTGCCAGGATAAGACGTTTGCGGTGCCCGTTTGCTAGCAGGCCATTTTCCCTTATGGCAAGCGGTTTGGCAAGCCGTTTGCTGGATCGTAACTTGTCTTTCACTGTTTTCGCTCTAGAATATTCGTTTTAGCTCCGTTTCTGACGATTTTTGCGCCCACGCGTTCGTAATTATATATCCTACAACATAAGATTAAGTAAATAAACTTTTCCAAAAATTATAAAATAAGTTATTTGAACGCGAGTTAATCGTCTTAGCCGGTTTTGCACGTTTTTCCTTGTTTTTCACCCGTTTTTAGTGATTCTTGAAACATAGCCTTCGTAATGACATAATCTACCAAATGAAGCAAATATATTCTTATTTAGATGATAACGTCAATTACTTTATCATAAATGGGGCTAATATCAGAGGTAAAAACGTGACTTTTTAGCCGATATCATCCTACATTAAATGAAGCGCAAGTTTCGGTATGCAAGAGAGCTAAAAGCACGGATGGTAAAAAGACCAATCAGCCCATCCAACGTAATCGGGTTTTAACAATAAATCTTACCGATAAAGGTGCTTCAGCATCTCAAAAGGATGTAAAGTCTTCCTCTGCAGTAAATTCTGCGTTGACTCAATCGATTGAGGAAACTCACTCATTGAAGTCCAGAACGGCCGAAGAGGAGCCAAAAAACCTTGAAAAGGCACCCTGCGTATCGGCTGGAAATTCTCTTGATATACTTCATCCTATTGATGTCATACTGCCTCAACGTCAAACAGGGTCTGGATGTCTGGCTTATCTTGATGAGGGAGATCTGCCGCGTCCCATGGAAACTAGTCAACATGGCATTCCTTCGGAAAATTTATCAGACTTCCAGCAGACAATTCCTTTGGTTCAAGAAATTGATCCATTGGTTCAAACCACTTCTCATTTTGATCTAGAATATCGAAATCTGAATGTTGAGTCTGTAACTGAAAGAGATGTGCCACCTCATGGTACATTGATGACTTCAGGAGTCGGGGATGAAATCTCCGCAAGAACTAAAACGATAGGTAGTTTTGCTACTTTGTCAGAGTCCCATGATACTAAATTCATGGAGGCGACCAACCCAAAATAGTCTTCACCGGTGACAACTCCGGTTGTTACCCAACCTCCATCAGAAGAGATCAATATAAATCTGACTAGTAGTACGTATAGCTCTACATATAAGAATAATACTGCACATTTATCCTCACCTACCCTCACGGCAAATCAAACACTTCCACCGACATCACCGACAACATCAGATGCTGCTGCTGCTTTTCTGATTGTTACGTTTCCACCATCTCCCCCACGTTCATGAAATTATTATGATGTTTTTGAGCAAGAATATTTTAGTCGGATGTTTTCTAGAATAAATCTTAATGTTCTTCAACATACTTCTCTTCAAGCAGTGTTGAAATGTCCCGTTCTTATTGATTAAAAACGTTCCATATTAATTGATTTCGTTGCGAGGTTTTGACCTCTATATGAGACGTTTTTCAAAGACTGCATTCATTTTAAAACAAACCATAACCTTTATTTCATAAATAAGGTTTAAAAAGCTTTACGTAGATTATCAAATAATGATAATCTAAAATATCCTGTTTACACACAACCATTACATATTGGTTTACAATACAAATATGTTACATCGAAATCAGTTTCTTGAATGCAGTTTTTACACAATATCATACAAACATGGACTCCAAATCTTGTCCTTATTTTAGTATGCAACAGCGGAAGCTCTTAGTATTCACCTGAGAATAAACATGCTTTAAACGTCAACAAAAATGTTGGTGAGTTATAGGTTTAACCTATATATATCAAATCGTAACAATAGACCACAAGATTTCATATTTCAATACACATCCCATACATAGAGATAAAAATCATTCATATGGTGAACACCTGGTAACCGACATTAACAAGATGCATATATAAGAATATCCCCATCATTCCGGGACACCCTTCGGATATGATATAAATTTCGAAGTACTAAAGCATCCGGTACTTTGGATGGGGTTTGTTAGGCCCAATAGATCTATCTTTAGGATTCGCGTCAATTAGGGTGTCTGTTCCCTAATTCTTAGATTACCAGACTTAATAAAAAGGGGCATATTCGATTTCGATAATTCAACCATAGAATGTAGTTTCACGTACTTGTGTCTATTTTGTAAATCATTTATAAAACCTGCATGTATTCTGATAAGGCTAAAAAGGAACATATATTTCATAACATTATCCCCCAAGAAAGACAAGATTTTAGTTGCAATTGTTCCATTTTCAAGTGATATTCGTTTATATTAAATAAGTGCGAAGACAAAAGGCGAAAACGACGAATTGAAGACACAAAGGTCCAAAAAAAGCTCAAATATACAAGATACAAATAAAAAGGTTCAAATTATTGATGAAGAACGTCTAAAAATGACAAGAGTACAAGTTGCGGAACGCAAAGTACACGATATAAAATAGTACGAAAGGACGTCCGAAAATCCGGAACCGGGACCCGAGCCAAGAAGAAACGCCCGACGCAATGGACCAAAAATATCTAGTCTACTATGCACATAAATATAATATAATATATAAATAATTATTAAAATTATTTATATTTTATATATATTTAATAAATATGTCGACGAACAAGAAGACAAAAGATATGTGAGCTGTCCAGCGTGGCCATGCGAGTCGCATGGCAAATAGGCATAAACCCATGCGAGTCGCATGGCAGTAAAAATCTGGCCAAATGCCTATAAAAAGGCAGTTTATGCACGAACTCAAACACATCTTTTTCTTTTCCTTCTCTGTAAACATATAACATAAATAAATAATTATAATTATAATTATAATTTTAATAATTATGATTTAGTTTAGTATTGTAACAAATGATTTACGGGTTTTAAGTCAAGACTCTGCCCGTGTAATACTACGATATTAATACCCACTGTAAGTTATGTCTTTCCTTTTTAATTTAATGTCTCGTAACTAAGTTATTATTATGCTTATTTGAGCCGAAGTAATCGTGATGTTAGGCTAAAATATTAAGACGGGGTTATTGAACTTTGTACCATAATTAAGGTTTGGGCAAAAGACCGACACTTGTGGAAATTGGACTATTGACTATTAATAGATGGGGGGTATTGTCTAATTGAGTGACAACTCATTGGAGTCTGTCGAACCTATCTTCAAATTAATTAACCTAATAATTAATAATGATTATGGTTGTCCTATTTAGTGGCGTTCATATGGAATCTGTTATAATCATTTAATTAATCAATTGGGTTGGGTAATTGATTATTCATTCTGATCAAGTGGATGAATTAATATTCATAAACTAATTAAAACAGGGGTAGATTACATACAGTGATAACTGGTGTAATTGTTGATAGAAGTGATAACTGCGTCACAGTTTAAATCCTTAATCAGTTGGAATATTTGACTTCGGGTATAAGGGTAATTTGACGAGGATACTCGCACTTTATATTTATGACCGATGGACTATTATGGACAAAAACCAGATAGACGTATCAAATAAACCAGGACAAAGGACAATTAACCCATGGTAATAAATTAAAATCAACACGTCAAACATCATGATTACGGAAGTTTAAATAAGCATAATTCTTTTATTGTATTTCTCATCGTATCTTTATTTACTGTCATTTTAATACTCGCAATTTTATTTACTGTCATTTTATTTATTGTCATTATTTTACGCACTTTAATTATCGTCATTTATCTTTACGCTTAAAATATAGAATCGACAAACCGGTCATTAAACGGTAAAATCCCCCTTTTATAATAATATTACTACTTATATAATTATATATATTTTATATAAATATAGTTAAAAATATAGTAAGTATCACCAGCTCCCTGTGGAACGAACCGGACTTACTAAAAACTACACTACTCTACGATTAGGTACACTGCCTATAGTGTTGTAGCAAGGTTTAGGTATATCCCATCCGTAAATTAATAAAACTTGTGTCATATTTTGTAGTATTTTGTATTAAAAATAATACTATTTCGTACCCTCACGCTACATCATCAAGTTTTTGGCGCCGCTGCCGGGGAACTCGGCGAAACACTATATTTTTAATTTATATTTGTAAAAAAAAAAGGAAAAAAAAAATGACACACTTTGTCCCTCTTTTGTTGTACTAGTTTTTTTTTAAAAAAAAAAAAAAAAAAAAACCACTATCTTTGTTTCCACTATCGTTTTTCTTAAAAAAAAAAAAAAAAAAAAAAACGTAAAAAAAAAAAAAAAAAAAAACCTAAAAAACAAAAAAAACGTATCTAAAAAAAAATATATTTTTAAAAAAAATATTTTTTTTAAGATTTTGTCTATAAAAAAAAATGTTTTTTTTTTTAGTTTTATTACCTTTAGATTTATAGAATCTAGTTACAACTTTTAGTATTAAGTTTAGTTTTTTGCCGTAGTATTTTTTTACTTCTAGAATTTTTAGGCTTTGCCGTAAAATCCCTTAAGTGCTTATTCCTTAAACTAAGTTTTAGGCGCTTTAGAATTTTGCGACGCCATTTTTCGTGCTACTTTCTTATTTTTATTTATCTTTCGACGCCGTTTACCTATGTATCAATTACAATTCCAATTAGTGATCTCTATTTGTAGTTTTAATTTTAAGATAGTGATAGTTATAAGGTTGGATTAACCGCGTGTTTACAAACCACTCTTCGTCTTTTTCATTTTTCGACACTTTTCGACGCGCAATCTTTTTCTCTCTTATTTCTCGCCATTCTAGTTTTTAGGACTTAGAATTTTTTCTATTTCTTCTCTAAATTTCTTAAAATTACGAAAATTTATTTTAAGTGGTTAAATTGATAGACATCAAAATTTTCTGGTTCGTAGTAATAGTTGGATTTGTACGTGGACCGGGTTATTGGAGCCAAACAGTCCTCAATTATATTGAGACCAAACGAATCCTGCCCCTCTGCTGCATCTTTTGGCTATTCGAAACGTGGACAAAATCAGAAAAGTCTATTGATTGGATAACTTATATAATTTTTCTTTCCTTTTTAAAAACTAATAGGATATTCAGTAAATGCACCGAGCAAGACGTTCACCACCTTTTGTACGTTCACCACCTGTAACTCGATCAAGACATCTAGCAAATATTGTCGCCGTTGATTTTTCTTTAGAATCGTCATCTAGTCGACCAAGTACTCCAATTCAAATTTCCGATAATCCATCTTTTGAACCCGATTTCACAACTAAGAACCCGGAAGATATTCAAGGACAATTCCAAGATCCTGAACCCCAAACCGTTAAATCAGAATCCTCTAGTGATTCGGATACAACAAATCCAATCATGGAAAATCTAGAACCTCTAAGTATGGAAGATCGAATGAGAGCCACACGCACGGGCCAAGGTCACGCCATTATTAAGCCAGAAGTTAATGCGCCAGATTATGAAATCAAAGGACAAATTCTACACATGGTAACTAACCAATGCCAATTCAGTGGTGCACCGAATGAAGATCCTAACGAACACCTTCGTACGTTTAAAAGAATTTGTACACTATTCAAAATCCGAGAAGTGGAAGATGAGCAGATCTATCTCATGTTGTTTCCCTGGACTTTAAAGGGAGAAGCCAAAGATTGGTTAGAATCGTTACCTGAAGGGGCGATTGACACATGGGATGTTTTAGTTGAAAAATTTCTTAAACAATTCTTTCCGGCATCTAAAGCCGTGAGACTTCAAGGAGAAATTGTTACGTTCGCGCAAAAGCCAAATGAAACATTATATGAGGCGTGGACAAGATTCGGAAGGATGTTGAGAGGATGTCCTCAACACGGATTAGATACTTTTCAAATAGTACAAATATTCTACCAAGGTGTCAACGTTGCTACACGAAAAGACATCGACATAACAGCTGGTGGTTCCATTATGAAGAAAACCGCAACTGAAGCTTACAAAATTATTGATAACACAGCCTCCCACTCGCATGAGTGGCACCAAGAAAAAGATATTTTTCGTTCATCTAAAGTGGCTAGAGCCGATTCTAGCCATGACTTTGATTCCGTTTCAGCAAAAATAGATGCTTTCGAAAGACGAATGGAAAAGATGAATAAAGATATTCACGCAATACGAATCAGTTGTGAGCTATGCGGTGGACCACACTTATTGAAAGATTGTCACATTGAACCAACATTGGAACAACGAGAGAATGTTTCCTATATGAACCAAAGGCCTGGAAATAATTATCAAAATAATTATCAACCGCCAAAGCTAAACTTCAATCGAAATCAAAACATTCTTTACAATCCAAAAGGACCCGAAAATAACTGGTATAACCAACAAGGTCCGAATAACCAACCAACTCAAAACAACACTTTCAATCAACAAAGACCTGGCTTATATAAACCACAACAACAAACTGAAGAGAAAAAGTCAAATATGGAAGACGTGGTATTCAAGCTAGTTGAATCTCAAACACAATTTATTGAAACTCAAACCCAAACGAACGAGAGATTTGATCAGTCATTAAGAACTCAACAAGCTTCCATTTTGAATCTAGAAAAACACGTAGGTACTCTTGCTAGCATGATGAGTGAGAGGGAACAAGGAAAGCTACCGAGTAATACTGAAGCAAATCCTCGGAATGAGAATGTTAACATGGTTTCAACAAATTCTGAAAAACCAGCTCCGGAAGATGGGAAGGTTTTAGATGAGAGTAAAAATGAAGAAGTTACACCACCACCACCAGAGTATGTAAAGCCAGTGGTGGCACCATATAAACCACCCATCCCGTTTCCAAGAAAAGGAGTTGAGTATGAGCAAGTAATAGGTAATAAAGATTGTGATACCTCTGGAAAGAAGAAGAAGAAAAAGAATAAGAAAGTGCAAGAAACAAAAGCCGTAAATATAAACCCGGTGAAGACAGTTCCACCAAAACCTCCACCTAGGGTAGGTGATCCGGGTGAATTTATTGTTCCTTGTCTACTTAGTGATTGTGTCATGTATGATGCACTAGCAGATTTAGGTGCAAGTGTAAGTGTTATGCCTCTTTCCTTATATAAGAGATTAGGTGTAGGTAAGTTAAGTCCAACGGATATGAGTGTTCGACTCTTTGATCAAACCATTAAGCACCCAGTTGGAATTGCTGACAACCTACCCGTTCAAGTAGGCAATTTAACCTTTCTAGTCGAATTCATTGTCATTAACATAGAAGAGGACCCAAACATTCCTCTAATTTTAGGTCGACCATTCTTAGCGTCCACCAAGGCGTTATTTGATGTAGGAAATGGTAGAATGACACTTAGTAGTGGTGACAAATCGATCACCTTTATGATTCGAAAGTCTAAATCTCCACCAACCAAAACCGTTGAACCAGCAAAAACGATTGGTAAGAACCATGTTGTTTTACCAACTCCAACGGTAATACTTAGCAATAATGAAATGCCTAAGTGTGGGAAAAATGAAGTAACACCTAATGATGACATGATAACAAAGAACCCCGTTGTTGATACGAAATTAAATGATCCCGTTATTAATAGTTCAATGAAGAAACTTATTAAACGGATTCGCGATGCTAAAACCAAGGGGAACTTTAAGTTATGTAACTGGTTAGTATCCAATCTATCACCTAAAGAAAAGGTGAAGCTAGTTGAAATTGTGGATATTACACAGGAATCCGACCAATGGCTTAAAGAGAAAGTCACAGATATGCAAGTTGATTATGGACCAAGAGAAATTGACGATGAAGTTAATCACAATTTTGACACCACAGCTACCTAAGTGTGGGGAGATTCAGATGTTCTAAAAAAGAAAATGCTGTCTAGAGTTAGTTGTTCTGTTCTCGTGTAGTTCCGAGAATGGAATCAGATTGGTCTTTTCCGCTAGCAGACACTAAAGAACTAGTTTTCTCCCCCCATTCTGAATTTTTGTTTTTTTAAGTTTTATATGAAATTAATATGCTTTTAAGTTTTGTGTGATATTTAAAAACAAAAATTTACTTTATTTCATTAAGTTGAAAAAAAAAATGATTTCTAAAATTCGTCGTGAGTTGAAGACTAGGTCGTTGAGCCGAAATTACTTTACCCGAGGGCGGGGCGAAAAATTTTGTCATCATTATTTTTAATTTTATTGATTTAAAGTATGCAAAAAAAAAAAAAAAAAAAATTATTTGATTTTATAAATTTTTGAACGTGGGGTAATAAACCCAACTTTAAAAATATGTATATATGTTTGTATTTTATCATGTAAACAACAGGGTAAAACAACACACTTCCAAAGACTAACATTAAGTTCAGCAAAAGCTACTGATTTTGACGACAAGATGCAAAACAACAAATGTGATATAATAGATGAAGGAATGAACGATGAGGCGAGCCATCTATCATTCGACGAGCTTTGTAATTACAAACTGGGTATTTTTAATCACTTTCCTACACTAATCACCCTCATGAATTTATAATTATAGTCTGATTTCATGCAAATGAGGGCATTGCATGATCTCAAGTGTGGGGAAGGGTTATAAATTCTCTCGGGTTTATACTTGGCTTATTTTCCAAATATTATGAAAATTTTAAAATTTTTTAACTAAATGAATTCAAAATCATGTTTATACATATTTATGAACGATAAAACTAGGTGTTAATGCCGAAATTATCGTTACCTCGGAAAGGACATAAATTGAGAAACACCTAAAACGATTGAATTCATTTAAAATGGAATAAAGGAGAATAAAAAAAAAGCAAAGAAAGAAACTAAGTGTGGGGAGAATGTACCAAGTTATTCAATTAAAAACTATCTATCACATTTTCTGTAAAGTTATTGCAGGTACTTTTGTTTTGGACGATTTTAATCAGTTTTACCCGATTTACTGTAAGAAAGATGGATCTACACGATGAATCAATTCCATCATTTGAAGGAAGTAAAGTCTTCCGAAAAAGACACGCGCTTCTTGATTTAGGTCATGAAGTTGTCGTCCAGACCAGCTGTAGGTTGACGAAAAATCTAGAAAAGTCATCACTAAAATCAGCAGGAAATCCACGGACCTCAGCATCAAATAGGGTCGCCAAGTGGTCAGATTTATCCTAACCATGAGAAGGATTTATCTCGTACAATGGGGAGGCACCGTGCAAATTAGCTTGATAAGACTAATGAATCAGATCCCCAGAAAAGGATAATCTCCTTAAAGATTAAAAATCAGCTTTTAAGACTGATAATACTCAATCCTAGATATTGACCTTAAAGATTGAGAATTCAAACTCATGGAATTCGATGATATCTAAACTCGAGCTTGAACGAGAAAATATTTTGATCAAAAATACAAACCGATTTGTTTTCTGAAAACCCATTTTCAATGCGTTCATTACCATTGAACGTAAAATCCTAGGAATTCACCTGGAATTCATTAGGTCACCTGAACAAAATCGGGTGTCAACCGTAAGAACGGTGGTTGCATAGCATGGTCGGAGACACGACCTTGTGCCAGACCGAAAAATTATAGGATGATCTTTACTATTGCTCCTACCAAGGATAGTACTAGCATCCGACACGTTTTTAGACCATAATCAAATGCATGTCACGGGACATTGCCTTAACAGTTTCTTGTTCGTCGCTTTCCTTTACAACCGGACGGTAGTTTACCGAAAGGTAATATACGGAACAAGTAAATTGGATGTGTGCTTTCCGATACCGGGATAGCAGTGGATTACACGAACCTAAATGTTTTTAGCCAAAATATTGATCCACAAATATATTTTGCAACACCGATGATGGATCAAATCAGAAAACTTGTCTAGGGAAAAATCTAGCATGAATTTTCAAAAGATCAAATGTTTTCATAAAGATCCAATTTCCTTAAGGATCTAAATTTTTATAGTCATGTGGGACTGTAAACCGCCTTTCAAATGTGCACTTTGCTTTGGAAACCGAAAGTAAATCGGCTATTTGATTGCAAGTGTCGTTGACCTAAACCCGAGGCAACTGTGGATGACACACCCACCTTTAAACCACATCGTTACTATCATTGTTTATACCGCCATATCAAAATCACTAATGTATAAAGTGTGAAGAATAAAGAAGTGATTTGTGTGATGTATTATATTATTTCAAGACTGTATTGCTTGAGGACAAGCAACGCTCAAGTGTGGGGATATTGATAAGGCTAAAAAGGAACATATATTTCATAACATTATCCCCCAAGAAAGACAAGATTTTAGTTGCAATTGTTCCATTTTCAAGTGATATTCGTTTATATTAAATAAGTGCGAAGACAAAAGGCGAAAACGACGAATTGAAGACACAAAGGTCCAAAAAAAGCTCAAATATACAAGATACAAATAAAAAGGTTCAAATTATTGATGAAGAACGTCTAAAAATGACAAGAGTACAAGTTGCGGAACGCAAAGTACACGATATAAAATAGTACGAAAGGACGTCCGAAAATCCGGAACCGGGACCCGAGCCAAGAAGAGACGCCCGACGCAATGGACCAAAAATATCTAGTCTAGTATGCACATAAATATAATATAATATATAAATAATTATTAAAATTATTTATATTTTATATATATTTAATAAATATGTCGACGAACAAGAAGACAAAAGATATGTGAGCTGTCCAGCGTGGCCATGCGAGTCGCATGGCAAATAGGCATAAACCCATGCGAGTCGCATGGCAGTAAAAATCTGGCCAAATGCCTATAAAAAGGCAGTTTATGCACGAACTCAAACACATCTTTTTCTTTTCCTTCTCTGTAAACATATAACATAAATAAATAATTATAATTATAATTATAATTTTAATAATTATGATTTAGTTTAGTATTGTAACAAATGATTTACGGGTTTTAAGTCAAGACTCTGCCCGTGTAATACTACGATATTAATACCCACTGTAAGTTATGTCTTTCCTTTTTAATTTAATGTCTCGTAACTAAGTTATTATTATGCTTATTTGAGCCGAAGTAATCGTGATGTTAGGCTAAAATATTAAGACGGGGTTATTGAACTTTGTACCATAATTAAGGTTTGGGCAAAAGACCGACACTTGTGGAAATTGGACTATTGACTATTAATAGATGGGGGGTATTGTCTAATTGAGTGACAACTCATTGGAGTCTGTCGAACCTATCTTCAAATTAATTAACCTAATAATTAATAATGATTATGGTTGTCCTATTTAGTGACGTTCATATGGAATCTGTTATAATCATTTAATTAATCAATTGGGTTGGGTAATTGATTATTCATTCTGATCAAGTGGATGAATTAATATTCATAAACTAATTAAAACAGGGGTAGATTACATACAGTGATAACTGGTGTAATTGTTGATAGAAGTGATAACTGCGTCACAGTTTAAATCCTTAATCAGTTGGAATATTTGACTTCGGGTATAAGGGTAATTTGACGAGGATACTCGCACTTTATATTTATGACCGATGGACTATTATGGACAAAAACCAGATAGACGTATCAAATAAACCAGGACAAAGGACAATTAACCCATGGTAATAAATTAAAATCAACACGTCAAACATCATGATTACGGAAGTTTAAATAAGCATAATTCTTTTATTGTATTTCTCATCGTATCTTTATTTACTGTCATTTTAATACTCGCAATTTTATTTACTGTCATTTTATTTATTGTCATTATTTTACGCACTTTAATTATCGTCATTTATCTTTACGCTTAAAATATAGAATCGACAAACCGGTCATTAAACGGTAAAACCCCCCTTTTATAATAATATTACTACTTATATAATTATATATATTTTATATAAATATAGTTAAAAATATAGTAAGTATCACCAGCTCCCTGTGGAACGAACCGGACTTACTAAAAACTACACTACTCTACGATTAGGTACACTGCCTATAGTGTTGTAGCAAGGTTTAGGTATATCCCATCCGTAAATTAATAAAACTTGTGTCATATTTTGTAGTATTTTGTATTAAAAATAATACTATTTCGTACCCTCACGCTACATCATCATATTCTCATCCTAAAAATATTAGATTTTAAAAGTGGGACTATAACTGACTTTCACAGATATTTACTTTGTCGGGAAGTAAGACTTGGCCACTGGTTGATTCACGAACCTATAACAATATATACATATATATCAAAGTATGTTCAAAATATATTTACAACACTTTTAATATATTTTGATGTTTTAAGTTTATTAAGTCAGATGTCCTCGTTAGTAACCTACAACTAGTTGTCCACAGTTAGATGTACAAAAATAAATCGATAAATATTATCTTGAATTAATCCACGACCCAGTGTATACGTATCTCAGTATTGATCACAACTCAAACTATATATATTTTGGAATCAACCCCAACCCTGTATAGCTAACTCCAACATTCACATATAGAGTGTCTATGGTTGTTCCGAAATATATATAGATGTGTTGACATGATAGGTCGAAACATTGTATACGTGTCTATGGTATCTCAAGATTACATAATATACAATACAAGTTGATTAAGTTATGGTTGGAATAGATTTGTTACCAATTTTCACGTAGCTAAAATGAGAAAAATTATCCAATCTTGTTTTATCCATAACTTCTTCATTTTAAATCCGTTTTGAGTGAATCAAATTGCTATGGTTTCATATTGAACTCTATTTTATGAATCTAAATAGAAAAAGTATAGGTTTATAGTCGGAAAAATAAGTTACAAGTTATTTTTGTAAAGGTAGTCATTTCAGTCGAAAGAACGATGTCTAGATGACCATTTTAGAAAACATACTTCCACTTTGAGTTTAACCATAATTTTTGTATATAGTTTCATGTTCATAATAAAAATTATTTTCTCAAAATAACAACTTTTAAATCAAAGTTTATCATAGTTTTTAATTAACTAACCCAAAACAGCCCGCGGTGTTACTACGACGGCGTAAATCCGATTTTACGGTGTTTTTCGTGTTTCCAGGTTTTAAATTATTAAGTTAGCATATCATATAGATATAGAACATGTGTTTAGTTGATTTTAAAAGTCAAGTTAGAAGGATTAACTTTTATTTGCGAACAAGTTTAGAATTAACTAAACTATGTTCTAGTGATTACAAGTTTAAACCTTCGAATAAGATAGCTTTATATGTATGAATCGAATGATGTTATGAACATTATTACTACTTAAAGTTCCTTGGATAAACCTACTAGAAATGAGAAAAATATATCTAGCTTCAAAGGATCCTTAGATGGCTTGAAAGTTCTTGAAGCATAATCATGACACGAAAACAATTTCAAGTAAGATTTCCACTCGAAATAAGATTGTTATAGTTATAGAAATTGAATTAAAGTTTGAATATGATTATTACCTTGTATTAGAAAGATAATCTACTGTAAGTAACAAAGGTTTCTTGATCTTGGATGATTACTTGGAATGGATTTAAAAAACTTGGAAGTAAACTTGCAATCTTGGAAGTATTCTTGATTTTATGAAACTAGAACTTTTGGAATTTATGAAGAACACTTAGAACTTGAAGATAGAACTTGAGAGAGATCAATTAGATGAAGAAAATTGAAGAATGAAAGTGTTTGTAGGTGTTTTTGGTCGTTGGTGTATGGATTAGATATAAAGGATATGTAATTTTGTTTTCATGTAAATAAGTCATGAATGATTACTCATATTTTTGTAATTTTATGAGATATTTCATGCTAGTTGCCAAATGATGGTTCCTACATGTGTTAGGTGACTCACATGGGCTGCTAAGAGCTGATCATTGGAGTATATATACCAATAGTACATACATCTAAAAGCTGTGTATTGTACGAATACGAATACGGGTGCATACGAGTAGAATTGTTGATGAAACTGAATGAGGATGTAATTGTACGCATTTTTGTTAAGTAGAAGTATTTTGATAAGTGTCTTGAAGTCTTTCAAAAGTGTATGAATACATATTAAAACACTACATGTATATACATTTTAACTGAGTCGTTAAGTCATCGTTAGTCGTTACATGTAAGTGTTGTTTTGAAACCTTTAGGTTAACGATCTTGTTAAATGTTGTTAACCTAATGTTTATAATATCAAAAGAGATTTTAAATTATTATATTATCAAGATATTATGATGTACAGATATCTCTTAATATGATATATATACATTAAATGTCGTTACAACGATAATCGTTACATATATGTCTCGTTTCAAAATCATTAAGTTAGTAGTCTTGTTTTTACATATGTAGTTCATTGTTACTATACTTAATGATATGTTTAATTATCATAATATCATGTTAACTATATATATAGCCATATATATGTCATCATATAGTTTTTACAAGTTTTAACGTTCGTGAATCACCGGTCAACTTGGGTGGTCAATTGTCTATTTGAAACCTATTTCAATTAATCAAGTCTTAACAAGTTTGATTGCTTAACATGTTGGAAACACTTAATCATGTAAATAAAAATTTCATTTAATATATATAAACATGGAAAAGTTCGGGTCACTACAGTACCTACCCGTTAAATAAATTTCGTCCCGAAATTTTAAGCAGTTGGAGGTGTTGACGTATCTTCTGGAAATAAGTGCAGGTATTTCTTCTTTATCTGATCTTCTCGTTCCCAGGTGAACTCAGGTCCTCTACGAGCATTCCATCAAACCTTAACAATTGGTATCTTGTTTTGCTTAAGTCTTTTAACCTCACGATCCATTATTTCGACGGGTTCTTCGATAAATTAAAGTTTTTCGTTGATTTGGATTTCATCTCATGGAATAGTGAGATCTTCTTTAGCAAAACATTTTTTCAAATTCGAGACGTGGAAAGTGTTATGTACAGCCGCGAGTTGTTGAGGTAACTCAAGTCAGTAAGCTACTGGTCCGACACGATCAATAATCTTGAATGGTCCAATATACCATGGATTTAATTTCCCTCGTTTACCAAATCGAACAACGCCTTTCCAAGGTGCAACTTTAAGCATGACCATCTCTCCAATTTCAAATTCTATATCTTTTCTTTTAATGTCAGCGTAGCTCTTTTGTCGACTTTGGGCGGTTTTCAACCGTTGTTGAATTTGGATGATCTTCTCGGTAGTTTCTTGTATTATCTCCGGACCTGTAATCTGTCTATCCCCCACTTCACTCCAACAAATCGGAGACCTGCACTTTCTACCATAAAGTGCTTCAAACGGCGCCATCTCAATGCTTGAATGGTAGCTGTTGTTGTAGGAAAATTCTGCTAACGGTAGATGTCGATCCCAACTGTTTCCGAAATCAATAACACATGCTCGTAGCATGTCTTCAAGCGTTTGTATCGTCCTTTCACTCTGCCCATCAGTTTGTGGATGATAGGCAGTACTCATGTCTAGACGAGTTCCTAATGCTTGCTGTAATGTCTGCCAGAATCTTGAAATAAATCTATCATCCCTATCAGAGATAATAGAGATTGGTATTCTATGTCTGGAGACGACTTCCTTCAAATACAGTCGTGCTAACTTCTCCATCTTGTCATCTTCTCTTGTTAGCAGGAAGTGTGCTGATTTGGTGAGACGATCAACTATTACCCAAATAGTATCAAAACCACTTGCAGTCCTTGGCAATTTAGTGATGAAATCCATGGTAATGTTTTCCAATTTCCATTCCGGGATTTCGGGTTGTTGAAGTAGACCTGATGGCTTCTGATGCTCAGCTTTGACCTTAGAACACGTCAACCATTCTCCTACGTATTTAGCAACATTGGCTTTCATACCCGGCTACCAAAAATGTTTCTTGAGATCCTTGTACATCTTCCCCGTTCCAGGATGTATTGAGTATCTGGTTTTATGAGCTTCTCTAAGTACCATTTCTCTCATATCTCCAAATTTTGGTACCCAAATCCTTTCAGCCCTATGCCGGGTTCCGTCTTCCCGAATATTAAGATGCTTCTCCGATCCTTTGGGTATTTCATCCTTTAAATTTCCCTCTTTTAAAACTCCTTGTTGCGCCTCCTTTATTTGAGTAGTAAGGTTATTGTGAATCATTATATTCATAGATTTTACTCGAATGGGTTCTCTGTCCTTCCTGCTCAAGGCATCGGCTACCACATTTGCCATCCCCAGGTGGTAACGAATCTCAAAGTCATAATCATTCAACAATTCAATCCACCTACGCTGCCTCTTATTCAGTTGTTTCTGATTAAATATGTGTTGAAGACTTTTGTGGTCGGTATATATAATACTTTTGACCCCATATAAGTAGTGCCTCCAAGTCTTTAATGCAAAAACAACCGTGCCTAATTCCAAATCATGCGTCGTATAATTTTGCTCGTGAATCTTCAATTGTCTAGACGCATAAGCAATCACCTTCGTTCGTTGCATTAATACACAACCGAGACCTTGCTTTGATGCGTCACAATAAATCACAAAATCATCATTCCCTTTAGGCAATGACAATATAGGTGCCGTAGTTAGCTTTTTCTTCAATAACTGAAACGCTTTCTCTTGTTCCTCCTTCCATTCAAATTTCTTCCCTTTATGCGTTAATGCAGTCAAGGGTTTTACTATTCTGGAAAAGTCTTGGATGAACCTTCTGTAGTAACCAGCTAGTCCTAAAAACTGGCGTATGTGTTTCGGAGTTTTCGGGGTTTCCCACTTTTCAACAGTTTCTATCTTTGCCGTATCCACCTTAATACCTTTTTTGTTCACTATGTGACCGAGGAATTGAACTTCTTCCAAACAAAATACACACTTTGAAAATTTAGCGTACAATTCTTCCTTCCTCAATACTTCTAACACCTTTCTCAAATGTTCACCGTGTTCTTAGTCATTCTTTGAGTAAATAAGTATGTCATCAATGAAAACAATGACAAACTTGTCAAGGTATGGTCCACACATTCGTTTCATAAGGTCCATGAACACAGCTGGTGCATTAGTTAAACCAAACGGCATTACCATAAATCGTAATGACCGTAACGTGTTCTGAAAGCAGTCTTTGGAATATCATCTTCTTTCACCCGCATTTGATGATACCTGGAACGTAAGTCAATCTTTGAATAAACAGACGAGCCTTGTAGTTGATCAAATAAGTCATCGATTCTCGGTATTGGGTAGCGGTTCTTGATGGTAAGTTTGTTCAACTCTCGGTAGTCGATACACAACCTGAATGTACCATCTTTCTTCTTGACAAACAAAACAGGAGCTCCCCACGGTGATGTGCTTGGTCGAATGAAACCACGCTCTAAAATTTCTTGTAATTGGCTTTGCAGTTCTTTCATCTCGCTGGGTGCGAGTCTGTAAGGAGCACGAGCTATTGGTGCAGCTCCTGGTACAAGATCTATTTGAAATTCAACGGATCGATGTAGGGGTAATCCCGGTAATTCTTTCAGAAATACATCGGGAAATTCTTTTGCGACGGGAACATCATTGATGCTCTTTTCTTCAGTTTGTACTTTCTCGAAGTGTGCTAGAACAGCATAGCAACCTTTTCTTATTAGTTTTTGTACCTTCAAATTACTAATAAGATGTAGCTTTGTGTTGCCCTTTTCTCCGTACACCATTAAGGGTTTTCCTTTTTCTTGTATAATGCGAATTGCATTTTTGTAACAAACGATCTCTGCTTTCACTTCTTTCAACCAGTCCATACCGATTATCACATCAAAACTCCCTAACTCTACTGGTATCAAGTTAATCTTAAATGTTTCGCTAACCAGTTTAATTTCTCGATTCTGACATATATTATCTGCTGAAATTAATTTACCATTTGCTAATTCGAGTAAAAATTTACTATCCAACGGCGTCAATGGACAACTTAATTTAGCACAAAAACCTCTACTCATATAGCTTCTATCTGCACCCGAATCAAATAAAACGTAATCAGATTTATTGTCAATAAGAAACGTACCCGTAACAAGCTCCGGGTCTTCCCGTGCCTCTGCCGCATTAATATTGAAAACTCTTCCGCGGCCTTGTCCATTCGTGTTCTCCTGGTTCGGGCAATTTCTAATAATGTGGCCCGGTTTTCCACATTTATAACAAACTACATTGGTATAACTTGCTCCGACACTACTTGCTGCACCATTACTAGTTCTGACACCATTTGTTCCTTTCGTTCTGTTAACCCCTGGTCCGTAGACCTCACATTTCACCGCGCTATGACCATTTCTTTTACACTTGTTGCAAAATTTGGTGCAGAACCCTGAGTGATACTTTTCACACCTTTGGCATAGCAGCTTCTGCTTGTTGTTGTTGTTGTTGTTGTTGTTGTTGCGGTTGTTATTGTTGTTGGGACGATTGTTGTTGTTGTTGTTGTTGTTGTTGTTGTTGTTGTTGTTGTTGGGCCATTTGTTGTAGTTGCGATTGATGTTGCGATTGTTGGGATAATTGTTGCGATTATTATTGTAATTGCTGTTGTTGTTGTATTGGTGATTCTTATCACCGTTTTCCTCCCACTTTCTTTTGACTTGCTTCACATTGGCCTCTTCAGCCGTCTGTTCTTTAATTCTTTCCTCAATCTGGTTCACTAGTTTATGAGCCATTCTACATGCCTGTTGTATGGAGGCGGGATCGTGTGAACTTATATCTTCTTGGATTCTTTCCGGTAATCCTTTCACAAACGCGTCGATCTTCTCTTCCTCATCTTCGAACGCTCCCGGACACAATAGGCACAATTCTGTGAATCGTCTTTCGTACGTGGTAATATCAAATCCTTGGGTTCATAACCCTCTAAGTTCTGTCTTGAGCTTATTGACCTCGGTTCTGGGACGGTACTTCTCGTTCATCAAGTGCTTGAATGCTGACCACGGTAGTGCGTACGCATCATCTTGTCCCACTTTCTCTAGATAGGTATTCCACCACGTTAACACAGAACCTGTGAAGGTATGCGTAGCGTACTTCACTTTGTCCTCTTCAGTACACTTACTTATGGCAAACACCGATTCGACCTTCTCAGTCCACCGTTTCAATCCGATCGGTCCTTCGGTTCCATCAAATTCCAAAGGTTTGCAGGCAGTGAATTCTTTGTAGGTGCATCCTACACGATTTCCTGTACTGCTAGATCCAAGGTTATTGTTGGTATGTAGCGCAGCCTGTACTGCGGCTATGTTTGAAGCTAGAAAAGTACAGAATTCCTCTTCATTCATATTCACGGTGTGTCGAGTAGTCGGTGCCATTTCCTTCAAAATAGTCAAATGGAACAAGTTAATCATACAGAATATTAAGAGTGGTTAATAGTATTTCGTAGCATAATATGAACTCATTTATAAAAGCTTTTTCTTCATATTAGCGTTTTATAAGTTTAAATTCGGGTAGTACCTACCCGTTAAGTTCATACTTAGTAGCTAATATACAATTCAACTACTACAATTCTATATGAAAAACTGATTATAATAATATTTCGCGTTCAAACTTTTATACAATATTTTACAAACTTACAATACCGCTTATTTTACATAAAGCATGAAATATAGCACACAATAACTTTGATACAAGATAGTTGTGAAGATAATTCTAGCTAGTACACAAGTCATTCAGTAAAGGCAATAAAGACACGTAATTCATACGTCCAGAAACAAGTCATGCATTCTGGTTTTACTAGGACTACTTCCCATCCTTGGTCTTGTGGAACATAACTGTTATAGCCGTTGATAAGACAGCGTGTTGTAACGTCGTCAAAGGGACGAGGGTTACGTAATGACCAACAGTCTCGTAATAACCTAAAAACCTCATTTCTTACCCCAATTACTGAAATGTCCCGTTCTTATTGATTAAAAACGTTCCATATTAATTGATTTCATTGCGAGGTTTTGACCTCTATATGAGACGTTTTTCAAAGACTGCATTCATTTTTAAAACAAACCATAACCTTTATTTCATAAATAAAGGTTTAAAAAGCTTTACGTAGATTATCAAATAATGATAATCTAAAATATCCTGTTTACACACGACCATTACATAATGGTTTACAATACAAATATGTTACATCGAAATCAGTTTCTTGAATGCAGTTTTTACACAATATCATACAAGCATGGACTCCAAACCTCGTCCTTATTTAAGTATGCGACAGCAGAAGCTCTTAATAATCACCTGAGAATAAACATGCTTAAAACGTCAACAAAAATGTTGGTGAGTTATAGGTTTAACCTATATATATCAAATCATAATAATAGACCACAAGATTTCATATTTCAATACACATCCCATACATAGAGATAAAAATCATTCATATGGTGAACACCTGGTAACCGACATTAACAAGATGCATATATAAGAATATCCCCATCATTCCGGGACACCCTTCGGATATGATATAAATTTCGAAGTACTAAATCATCCGGTACTTTGGATGGGGCTTGTTGGGCCTGATAGATCTATCTTTAGGATTCGCGTCAATTAGGGTGTCTGTTCCCTAATTCTTAGATTACCAGACTTAATAAAAAGGGGCATAATCGATTTTGATAATTCAACCATAGAATGTAGTTTCACGTACTTGTGTCTATTTTGTAAATCATTTATAAAACCTGCATGTATTCTCATCCCAAAAATATTAGATTTTAAAAGTGGGACTATAACTCACTTTCACAGATTTTTACTTCGTCGGGAAGTAAGACTTGGCCACTGGTTGATTCACGAACCTATAACAATATATACATATATATATTAAAGTATGTTCAAAATATATTTACAACACTTTTAATATATTTTGATGTTTTAAGTTTATTAAGTCAGTTGTCCTCGTTAGTAACCTACAACTAGTTGTCCACAATTAGATGTACAGAAATAAATCGATAAATATTATCTTGAATCAATCCACGACCCAGTGTATACGTATCTCAGTATTGATCACAACTCAAACTATATATATTTTGGAATCAACCTCAACCCTGTATAGCTAACTCCAACATTCACATATAGAGTGTCTATGGTTGTTCCGAAATATATATAGATGTATCGACATGATAGGTCAAAACATTGTATACATGTCTATGGTATCTCAAGATTACATAATATACAATACAAGTTGATTAAGTTATGGTTGGAATAGATTTGTTACCAATTTTCACGTAGCTAAAATGAGAAAAATTATCCAATCTTGTTTTACCCATAACTTCTTCATTTTAAATCCGTTTTGAGTGAATCAAATTGCTATGGTTTCATATTGAACTCTATTTTATGAATCTAAACAGAAAAAGTATAGGTTTATAGTCGGAAAAATAAGTTACAAGTCATTTTGTAAAGGTAGTTATTTCAGTCGAAAGAACGACGTCTAGATGACCATTTTAGAAAACATACTTCCACTTTGAGTTTAACCATAATTTTTGGATATAGTTTCATGTTCATAATAAAAATCATTTTCTCAGAATAACAACTTTTAAATCAAAGTTTATCATAGTTTTTAATTAACTAACCCAAAACTGCCCGCGGTGTTACTACGACGGCGTAAATCCGGTTTTACGGTGTTTTTCGTGTTTCCAGGTTTTAAATCATTAAGTTAGCATATCATATAGATATAGAACATGTGTTTAGTTGATTTTAAAAGTCAAGTTAGAAGGATTAACTTTTGTTTGCGAACAAGTTTAGAATTAACTAAACTATGTTCTAGTGATTACAAGTTTAAACCTTCGAATAAGATAGCTTTATATGTATGAATCGAATGATGTTATGAACATCATTACTACCTTAAGTTCCTTGGATAAACCTACTGGAAAAGAGAAAAATGGATCTAGCTTCAACGGATCCTTGGATGGCTCGAAGTTCTTGAAGCAGAATCATGACACGAAAACAAGTTCAAGTAAGATCATCACTTGAAATAAGATTGTTATAGTTATAGAAATTGAACCAAAGTTTGAATATGATTATTACCTTGTATTAGAATGATAACCTACTGTAAGAAACAAAGATTTCTTGAGGTTGGATGATCACCTTACAAGATTGGAAGTGAGCTAGCAAACTTGAAAGTATTCTTGATTTTATGTAACTAGAACTTGTAAAATATATGAAGAACACTTAGAAATTGAAGATAGAACTTGAGAGAGATCAATTAGATGAAGAAAATTGAAGAATGAAAGTGTTTGTAGGTGTTTTTGGTCTTTGGTGTATGGATTAGATATAAAGGATATGTAATTTTGTTTTCATGTAAATAAGTCATGAATGATTACTCATATTTTTGTAATTTTATGAGATATTTCATGCTAGTTGCCAAATGATGGTTCCCACATGTGTTAGGTGACTCACATGGGCTGCTAAGAGCTGATCATTGGAGTGTATATACCAATAGTACATACATCTAAAAGCTGTGTATTGTACGAGTACGAATACGAGTGCATACGAGTAGAATTGTTGATGAAACTAAACGAGGATGTAATTGTAAGCATTTTTGTTAAGTAGAAGTATTTTGATAAGTGTCTTGAAGTCTTTCAAAAGTGTATGAATACATATTAATACACTACATGTATATACATTTTAACTGAGTCGTTAAGTCATCGTTAGTCGTTACATGTAAATGTTGTTTTGAAACCTTTAGGTTAACGATCTTGTTAAATGTTGTTAACCCATTGTTTATTATAACAAATGAGATGTTAAATTATTATATTATCATGATATTATGATATATAATATATCTTAGTATGATGTATATACAGTTAAATGTCATTACAACGATAATCGTTACATATATGTCTCGTTTCGAAATCATTAAGTTAGTAGTCTTATTTTTACATATGTATTTCGTTGTTAATACACTTAATAATATATTTACTTATCATTTATCATAATTAACCAAGTGTATCAATATCTTAATATGATTCATATGTACCTAGTAAGACGTTGTTATAACGATAATCGTTATATATATCGTTTTTGAGTTTCTTAAATTAATAGTCTCATTTTTATGTATATAACTTATTGTTAAAATACCTAATGAGATACATACTTATAATAAAAACATGTTAACTATATATATAACCATATATATGTCATCGTATAGTTTTTACAAGTTTTAACGTTCGTGAATCACCGGTCAACTTGGGTGGTCAATTGTCTATATGAAACATATTTCAATTAATCAAGTCTTAACAAGTTTGATTGCTTAACATGTTGGAAACATTTAATCATGTAAATATCAATCTCAATTAATATATATAAACATGGAAAAGTTCGGGTCACTACAGTACCTACCCGTTAAATAAATTTCGTTCCGAAATTTTAAGCTGTTGAAGGTGTTGACGAATCTTCTGGAAATAGATGCGGGTATTTCTTCTTCATCTGATCTTCACGCTCCCAGGTGAACTCGGGTCCTCTACGAGCATTCCATCGAACCTTAACAATTGGTATCTTGTTTTGCTTAAGTCTTTTAACCTCACGATCCATTATTTCGACGGGTTCTTCGATGAATTGGAGTTTTTCGTTGATTTGGATTTCATCTAACGGAATAGTGAGATCTTCTTTAGCAAAACATTTCTTCAAATTCGAGACGTGGAAAGTGTTATGTACAGCCGCGAGTTGTTGAGGTAACTCAAGTCGGTAAGCTACTGGTCCGACACGATCAATAATCTTGAATGGTCCAATATACCTTGGATTTAATTTCCCTCATTTACCAAATCGAACAACGCCTTTCCAAGGTGCAACTTTAAGCATGACCATCTCTCCAATTTCAAATTCTATATCTTTTCTTTTAATGTCAGCGTAGCTCTTTTGTCGACTTTGGGCGGTTTTCAACCGTTGTTGAATTTGGATGATCTTCTCGGTAGTTTCTTGTATAATCTCCGGTCCCGTAATCTGTCTATCCCCCACTTCACTCCAACAAATCGGAGACCTGCACTTTCTACCATAAAGTGCTTCAAACGGCGCCATCTCAATGCTTGAATGGTAGCTGTTGTTGTAAGAAAATTCTGCTAACGGTAGATGTCGATCCCAACTGTTTCCGAAATCAATAACACATGCTCGTAGCATGTCTTCAAGCGTTTGTATCGTCCTTTCGCTCTGCCCATCAGTTTGTGGATGATAGGCAGTACTCATGTCTAAACGAGTTCCTAATGCTTGCTGTAATGTCTGCCAGAATCTTGAAATAAATCTGCCATCCCTATCAGAGATAATAGAGATTGGTATTCCATGTCTGGAGACGACTTCCTTCAAATACAGTCGTGCTAACTTCTCCATCTTGTCATCTTCTCTTATTGGCAGGAAGTGTGCTGATTTGGTGAGACGATCAACTATTACCCAAATAGTATCAAAACCACTTGCAGTCCTTGGCAATTTAGTGATGAAATCCATGGTAATGTTTTCCCATTTCCATTCCGGGATTTCGGGTTGTTGAAGTAGACCTGATGGTTTCTGATGCTCAGCTTTGACCTTAGAACACGTCAAACATTCTCCTACGTATTTAGCAACATCGGCTTTCATACCCGGCCACCAAAAATGTTTCTTGAGATCCTTGTACATCTTCCCCGTTCCAGGATGTATTGAGTATCTGGTTTTATGAGCTTCTCTAAGTACCATTTCTCTCATATCTCCAAATTTTGGTACCCAAATCCTTTCAGCCCTATACCGGGTTCCGTCTTCCTGAATATTAAGATGCTTCTCCGATCATTTGGGTATTTCATCCTTTAAATTTCCCTCTTTTAAAACTCCTTGTTGCGCCTCCTTTATTTGAGTAGTAAGGTTATTATGAATCATTATATTCATAGATTTTACTCGAATGGGTTCTCTGTCCTTCCTGCTCAAGGCATCGGCTACCACATTTGCCTTCCCCGGGTGGTAACGAATCTCAAAGTCGTAATCATTCAACAATTCAATCCACCTACGCTGCCTCATATTCAGTTGTTTCTGATTAAATATGTGTTGAAGACTTTTGTGGTCGGTATATATAATACTTTTGACCCCATATAAGTAGTGCCTCCAAGTCTTTAATGCAAAAATAACCGCTCCTAATTCCAAATCATGCGTGGTATAATTTTGTTCGTGAATCTTCAATTGTCTAGACGCATAAGCAATCACCTTCGTTCATTGCATTAATACACAACCGAGACCTTGCTTTGATGCGTCACAATAAATCACAAAATCATCATTCCCTTCAGGCAATGACAATATAGGTGCCGTAGTTAGCTTTTTCTTCAATAACTGAAACGCTTTCTCTTGTTCATCATTCCATTCAAATTTCTTCCCTTTATGCGTTAATGCAGTCAAGGGTTTTGCTATTCTGTAAAAGTCTTGGATGAACCTTCTGTAGTAACCAGCTAGTCCTAAAAACTGGCGTATGTGTTTCGGAGTTTTCGGGGTTTCCCACTTTTCAACAGTTTCTATCTTTGCCGGATCCACCTTAATACCTTCTTTGTTCACTATGTGACCGAGGAATTGAACTTCTTCCAACCAAAATGCACACTTTGAAAACTTAGCGTACAATTCTTCCTTCCTCAATACTTCTAACACCTTTCTCAAATGTTCACCGTGTTCTTGGTCATTCTTTGAGTAAATAAGTATGTCATCAATGAAAACAATGACAAACTTGTCAACGTATGGTCCACACACTCGGTTCATAAGGTCCATGAACACAGCTGGTGTATTAGTTAAACCAAACGGCATGACCATAAACTCGTAATGACCGTAACGTGTTCTGAAAGCAATCTTTGGAATATCATCTTCTTTCACCCGCATTTGATGATATCCGGAACGTAAGTCAATCTTTGAATAAACAGACGAGCCTTGTAGTTGATCAAATAAGTCGTCGATTCTCGGTAGTGGGTAGCGGTTCTTGATGGTAAGTTTGTTCAACTTTCGGTAGTCGATACACAACCTGAATGTACCATCTTTCTTCTTGACAAACAAAACAGGAGCTCCCCACGGTGATGTGCTTGGTCGAATGAAACCACGCTCTAAAAGTTCTTGTAATTGGCTTTGCAGTTCTTTCATCTCGCTGGGTGCGAGTCTGTAAGGAGCACGAGCTATTGGTGCAGCTCCTGGTACAAGATCTATTTGAAATTCAACGGATCGATGTGGGGGTAATCCCGGTAATTCTTTCGGAAATACATCGGGAAATTCTTTTGCAATGGGAACATCATTGATGCTCTTTTCTTCAGTTTGTACTTTCTCGACGTGTGCTAGAACAGCATAGCAACCTTTTCTTATTAGTTTTTGTGCCTTCAAATTACTAATAAGATGTAGCTTCGTGTTGCCCTTTTCTCCGTACACCATTAAGGGTTTTCCTTTTTCTCGTATAATGCGAATTGCATTTTTGTAACAGACGATCTCTGCTTTCACTTCTTTCAACCAGTCCATACCGATTATCACATCAAAACTCCCTAACTCTGCTGGTATCAAATCAATCTTAAATGTTTCGCTAACCAGTTTAATTTCTCGATTCCGACATATATTATCTGCTGAAATTAATTTACCATTTACTAATTCGAGTAAAAATTTACTATCCAAAGGTTTCAATGGACAACTTAATTTAGCACAAAAATCTCTACTCATATAGCTTCTATCCGCACCCGAATCAAATAAAACGTAAGCAGATTTATTGTCAATAAGAAACGTACCCGTAACAAGCTCCAGGTCTTCCTGTGCCTCTGCCGCATTAATATTGAAAACTCTTCCGCGGCCTTGTCCATTCGTGTTCTCCTGGTTCGGGCAATTTCTAATAATGTGGCCCGGTTTTCCACATTTATAACAAACTACATTGGCATAACTTGCTCCGACACTACTTGCTCCGCCATTACTCGTTCCGACACCATTTGTTCCTTTCGTTCTATTAACCCCTGGTCCGTAGACCTCACACTTCACCGTGCTATGACCATTTCTTTTACACTTGTTGCAAAATTTGGTGCAGAACCCCGAGTGATACTTTTCACACCTTTGGCATAGCTGCTTCTGATTGTTGTTGTTGTTGCGGTTATTATTGTTGTTGGGATGATTGTTGTAGTTGCGGTTGTTGTTGTTGTTGTTTTTGTTGTTGGGCCGTTTGTTGTAGTTGCGATTGATGTTGCGATTATTGGGATAATTGTTGCGATTATTGTTGTAATTGCTGTTGTTGTTGTATTGGTGATTCTTATCACCGTTTTCCTCCCACTTTCTTTTGACTTGCTTCACATTGGCCTCTTCAGCAGTCTGTTCTTTAATTCTTTCTTCAATCTGGTTCACTAGTTTGTGAGCCATTCTACATGCCTGTTGTATGGAGGCGGGCTCGTGTGAACTTATATCTTCTTGGATTCTTTCCGGTAATCCTTCAACAAACGCGTCGATCTTCTCTTCCTCATCTTCGAATGCTCCCGGACACAATAGACACAATTCTGTGAATCGTCTTTCGTACGTGGTAATATCAAATCCTTGGGTTCGTAACCCTCTAAGTTCTGTCTTGAGCTTATTGACCTTGGTTCTGGGACGGTACTTCTCGTTCATCAAGTGCTTGAATGCTGACCACGGTAGTGCGTACGCATCGTCTTGTCCTACTTGCTCTAGATAGGTATTCCACCATGTTAACGCAGAACCTGTGAAGGTATGCGTAGCGTACTTCACTTTGTCCTCTTCAGTACACTTACTTATGGTAAACACCGATTCGACCTTCTCGGTCCACCATTTCAATCCGATCGGTCCTTCAGTTCCATCAAATTCCAAAGGTTTGCAGGCAGTGAATTCTTTGTAGGTGCATCCTACACGATTTCCTGTACTGCTAGATCCAAGGTTATTGTTGGTATGTAGCGCAGCCTGTACTGCGACTATGTTTGAAGCTAGAAAAGTACGGAATTCCTCTTCATTCATATTCACGGTGTGTCGAGTAGTCGGTGCCATTTCCTTCAAAATAGTCAAATGGAACAAGTTAATCATACAGAATATTAAGAGTAGTTAATAGTATTTCGTAGCATAATATGAACTCATTTATAAAAGCTTTTTCTTCATATTAGCGTTTTATAAGTTTAAATTCGGGTAGTACCTACCCGTTAAGTTCATACTTAGTAGCTAATATACAATTCAACTACTACAATTCTATATGAAAAACTGATTATAATAATATTTCGCGTTCAAACTTTTATACAATATTTTACAAACTTACAATACCGCTTATTTTACATAAAGCATGAAATATAGCACACAATAACTTTGATACAAGATAGTTGTGAAGATAATTCTAGCTAGTACACAAGTCGTTCAGCAAAGGCAATAAAGACACGTAATTCATACGTCCAGAAACAAGTCATGCATTCTGGTTTTACTAGGACTACTTCCCATCCTTGGTCTTGTGGAACATAACCGTTATGGCCGTTGATAAGACAGCGTGTTGTAACGTCGTCAAAGGGACGAGGGTTATGTAATGACCAACAGTCTCGTAATAACCTAAAAACCTCATTTCTTATCCCAATTACCGACTCCGTTACTTGTGGGAACGTTTTGTTTAATAGTTGTAGCCCGATGTTCTTGTTCTCACTTTGGTGAGAAGCGAACATTACTAACCCGTAAGCATAACATGCTTCTTTATGTTGCATGTTAGCCGCTTTTTCTAAATCACGAAGTCCTATATTCGGATATACTGAGTCAAAATAATTTCTTAACCCGTTGCGTAAAATAGCATTTGGGTTCCCCGCAATATATGCGTCAAAGTAAACACATCGTAACTTATGGATTTCCCAATGTGATATCCCCCATCTTTCAAACGAAAGTCTCTTATAAACCAAGACATTCTTGGAACGTTCTTCGAATGTCTTACAAACTGATCTCGCCTTAAATAGTTGTGCCGAGGAATTCTGACCGACTCTAGACAAGATTTCATCAATCATGTCTCCGGGTAGGTCTCTTAAAATATTGGGTTGTCTATCCATTTTGTGTTTTTATACTGTAAAATAGACAAGAGTTAGATTCATAAAAAAAATACTTATTAATACAAGCAATTTTTACATATATCATAAAGCATAAGCACACTATATTACATATATTACACCACACGAATACAACTATCTTATTCTGACTCGCTCGTTTCTTCTTGTTCGGTTTTGGTTCGTTTTGCCAAGTTTCTAGGGATATATGATGTTCCCCTAATACGAGCCATCGTTGTCCACATTGGTTTAGAAAAACCTGGTGGTTTAGAGGTTCCCGGGTCATTGTTACAACTTAAGGACTTCGGGGGTTGACGATACATATAAAGTTCATCGGGGTTGGAATTAGATTTCTCTATTTTTATGCCCTTTCCCTTATTATTTTCTTTTGCCTTTTTAAATTCAGTTGGGGTAATTTCTATAACATCATCGGAATTCTCGTCGGAATCCGATTCATCGGAGAATTGGTAATCCTCCCAATATTTTGCTTCCTTGGCGGAAACACCATTGACCATAATTAACCTTGGTCGGTTGGTTGAGGATTCTCTTTTACTTAACCGTTTTATTATTTCCCCCACCGGTTCTATTTCTTCTTCCGGTTCCGATTCTTCTTCCGGTTCCGATTCTTCTTCCGGTTCTGACTCTTCTTCCGGTTCCTCTTCGGGAACTTGTGAATCAGTCCACGAATCATTCCAATTTACATTTGACTCTTCATTATTATAAGGTGAGTCAATGGGACTTGTTCTAGAGGTAGACATCTATCACATAATATCAAACACGTTAAGAGATTAATATATCACATAATATTCATATGTTAAAAATATATAGTTTCCAACAAAAATGTTAAGCAATCATTTTTAAAGAAAACACGGTCGAAGTCCAGACTCACTAATGCATCCTAACAAACTCGATAAGACACACTAATGCAAATTTTCTGGTTCTGTAAGACCAACGCTCGGATACCAACTGAAATGTCCCGTTCTTATTGATTAAAAACGTTCCATATTAATTGATTTCATTGCGAGGTTTTGACCTCTATATGAGATGTTTTTCAAAGACTGCATTCATTTTTAAAACAAACCATAACCTTTATTTCATAAATAAAGGTTTAAAAAGCTTTACGTAGATTATCAAATAATGATAATCTAAAATATCCTGTTTACACACGACCATTACATAATGGTTTACAATACAAATATGTTACATCGAAATCAGTTTCTTGAATGCAGTTTTTACACAATATCATACAAGCATGGACTCCAAATCTCGTCCTTATTTAAGTATGCGACAGCAGAAGCTCTTAATAATCACCTGAGAATAAACATGCTTAAAACGTCAACAAAAATGTTGGTGAGTTATAGGTTTAACCTATATATATCAAATCATAATAATAGACCACAAGATTTCATATTTCAATACACATCCCATACATAGAGATAAAAATCATTCATATGGTGAACACCTGGTAACCGACATTAACAAGATGCATATATAAGAATATCCCCATCATTCCGGGACACCCTTCGGATATGATATAAATTTCGAAGTACTAAAGCATCCGGTACTTTGGATGGGGCTTGTTGGGCCCGATAGATCGATCTTTAGGATTCGCGTCAATTAGGGTGTCTGTTCCCTAATTCTTAGATTACCAGACTTAATAAAAAGGGGCATATTCGATTTTGATAATTCAACCATAGAATGTAGTTTCACGTACTTGTGTCTATTTTGTAAATCATTTATAAAACCTGCATGTATTCTCATCCCAAAAATATTAGATTTTAAAAGTGGGACTATAACTCACTTTCACAATTTTTACTTCGTCGGGAAGTAAGACTTGGCCACTGGTTGATTCACGAACCTATAACAATATTAACATATATATCAAAGTATGTTCAAAATATATTTACAACACTTTTAATATATTTTGATGTTTTAAGTTTATTAAGTCAGCTGTCCTCGTTAGTAACCTACAACTAGTTGTCCACAATTAGATGTACAGAAATAAATCGATAAATATTATCTTGAATCAATCCACGACCCAGTGTATACGTATCTCAGTATTGATCACAACTCAAACTATATATATTTTGGAATCAACCTCAACCCTGTATAGCTAACTCCAACATTCACATATAGAGTGTCTATGGTTGTTCCGAAATATATATAGATGTGTCGACATGATAGGTCGAAACATTGTATACGTGTCTATGGTATCTCAAGATTACATAATATACAATACAAGTTGATTAAGTTATGGTTGGAATAGATTTGTTACCAATTTTCACGTAGCTAAAATGAGAAAAATTATCCAATCTTGTTTTACCCATAACTTCTTCATTTTAAATCCGTTTTGAGTGAATCAAATTGCTATGGTTTCATATTGAACTCTATTTTATGAATCTAAACAGAAAAAGTATAGGTTTATAGTCGGAAAAATAAGTTACAAGTCGTTTTTGTAAAGGTAGTCATTTCAGTCGAAAGAACGACGTCTAGATGACCATTTTAGAAAACATACTTCCACTTTGAGTTTAACCATAATTTTTGGATATAGTTTCATGTTCATAATAAAAATCATTTTCTCAGAATAACAACTTTTAAATCAAAGTTTATCATAGTTTTTAATTAACTAACCCAAAACAGCCCGCGGTGTTACTACGACGGCGTAAATCCGGTTTTACGGTGTTTTTCGTGTTTCCAGGTTTTAAATCATTAAGTTAGCATATCATATAGATATAGAACATGTGTTTAGTTGATTTTAAAAGTCAAGTTAGAAGGATTAACTTTTGTTTGCGAACAAGTTTAGAATTAACTAAACTATGTTCTAGTGATTACAAGTTTAAACCTTCGAATAAGATAGCTTTATATGTATGAATCGAATGATGTTATGAACATCATTACTACCTTAAGTTCCTTGGATAAACCTACTGGAAAAGAGAAAAATGGATCTAGCTTCAACGGATCCTTGGATGGCTCGAAGTTCTTGAAGCAGAATCATGACACGAAAACAAGTTCAAGTAAGATCATCACTTGAAATAAGATTGTTATAGTTATAGAAATTGAACCAAAGTTTGAATATGATTATTACCTTGTATTAGAATGATAACCTACTGTAAGAAACAAAGATTTCTTGAGGTTGGATGATCACCTTACAAGATTGGAAGTGAGCTAGCAAACTTGAAAGTATTCTTGATTTTATGTAACTAGAACTTGTAAAATATATGAAGAACACTTAGAACTTGAAGATAGAACTTGAGAGAGATCAATTAGATGAAGAAAATTGAAGAATGAAAGTGTTTGTAGGTGTTTTTGGTCGTTGGTGTATGGATTAGATATAAAGGATATGTAATTTTGTTTTCATGTAAATAAGTCATGAATGATTACTCATATTTTTGTAATTTTATGAGATATTTCATGCTAGTTGCCAAATGATGGTTCCCACATGTGTTAGGTGACTCACATGGGCTGCTAAGAGCTGATCATTGGAGTGTATATACCAATAGTACATACATCTAAAAGCTGTGTATTGTACGAGTACGAATACGGGTGCATACGAGTAGAATTGTTGATGAAACTGAACGAGGATGTAATTGTAAGCATTTTTGTTAAGTAGAAGTATTTTGATAAGTGTCTTGAAGTCTTTCAAAAGTGTATGAATACATATTAATACACTACATGTATATACATTTTAACTGAGTCGTTAAGTCATCGTTAGTCGTTACATGTAAATGTTGTTTTGAAACCTTTAGGTTAACGATCTTGTTGAATGTTGTTAACCCATTGTTTATTATAACAAATGAGATGTTAAATTATTATATTATCATGATATTATGATATATAATATATCTTAGTATGATGTATATACAGTTAAATGTCATTACAACGATAATCGTTACATATATGTCTCGTTTCGAAATCATTAAGTTAGTAGTCTTATTTTTACATATGTATTTCTTTGTTAATACACTTAATAATATATTTACTTATCATTTATCATAATTAACCAAGTATATCAATATCTTAATATGATTCATATGTACCTAGTAAGACGTTGTTATAACGATAATCGTTATATATATCGTTTTTGAGTTTCTTAAATTAATAGTCTCATTTTTATGTATATAACTTATTGTTAAAATACCTAATGAGATACATACTTATAATAAAAACATGTTAACTATATATATAACCATATATATGTCATCGTATATTTTTTACAAGTTTTAACGTTCGTGAATCACCGGTCAACTTGGGTGGTCAATTGTCTATATGAAACATATTTCAATTAATCAAGTCTTAACAAGTTTGATTGCTTAACATGTTGGAAACATTTAATCATGTAAATATCAATCTCAATTAATATATATAAACATGGAAAAGTTCGGGTCACTACAATTACCGACTCCGTCACTTGTGAGAACGTTTTGTTTAATAGCTGTAGCCCGATGTTCTTTTTCTCACTTTGGTGAGAACCGAACATTACTAACCCGTAAGCATAGCATGCTTCTTTATGTTGCATGTTAGCCGCTTTTTCTAAATCATGAAGTCCTATATTCGGATACATTGAGTCAAAATAATTTCTTAACCCGTTGCGTAAAATAGCATTTGGGTTCCCCGCAATATATGCGTCAAAGTAAACACATCGTAACTTATGGGTTTCCCAATGTGATATCCCCCATCTTTCAAAGGAAAGTCTCTTATAAACCAAGACATTCCTGGAATGTTCTTCGAATGTCTTACAAACTGATCTCGCCTTAAATAGTTGTGCCGAGGAATTCTGACCGACTCTAGACAAGATTTCATCAATCATGTCTCCGGGTAGGTCTCTTAAAATATTGGGTTGTCTATCCATTTTGTGTTTTTAAACTGTAAAATAGACAAGAGTTAGATTCAAAAAAAATACTTATTAATACAAGCAATTTTTACATATATCATAAAGCATAAGCACACTATATTACATATATTACACCACACGAATACAACTATCTTATTCCGACTCGCTCGTTCCTTCTTCTTCGGTTTTGGTTCGTTTTGCCAAGTTTCTAGGGATATATGATGTTCCCCTAATACTAGCTGTCGTTTTCCACAACGGTTTAGAAAAACCTGGTGGTTTAGAGGTTCCCGGGTCATTGTTACAACTTAAGGACTTCGGGGGTTGACGATACATATAAAGTTCATCGGGGTTGGAATTAGATTTCTCTATTTTTATGCCCTTTCCCTTATTATTTTCTTTTGCTTTTTTAAATTCAGTTGGGGTAATTTCTATAACATCATCGGAATTCTCGTCGGAATCCGATTCATCGGAGAATTGATAATCCTCCCAATATTTTGCTTCCTTGGCGGAAACACCATTGACCATAATTAACCTTGGTCGGTTGGTTAAGGATTTTCTTTTACTTAACCATTTTATTATTTCCCGCACCGGTTCTATTTCCTCCTCCGGTTCCTCCTCTTCCGATTCTGATTCTTCTTCCGGTTCTGATTCGGGAACTTGTGAATCAGTCCAATATATATTCGAATCTTCGTTATTATTAGGTGAGTCAATGGGATTTGTGCTAGAGGTAGACATCTATCACACAATATCAAACATGTTAAGAGATTAATATATCACTTAATATATACATGTTAATAATATATAGTTTCCAACAAAAATGTTAAGCACTCATTTTTAAAGAAAACACGGTCGAAGTCCAGACTCACTAATGCATCCTAACAAACTCGATAAGACACACTAATGCAAATTTTCTGATTCTCTAAGACCAACACTCGGATACCAATTGAAATGTCCCGCTCTTATTGATTAAAAACGTTCCATATTAATTGATTTCGTTGCGAGGTTTTGACCTCTATATGAGACGTTTTTCAAAGACTGCATTCATTTTAAAACAAACCATAACCTTTATTTCATAAATAAAGGTTTAAAAAGCTTTACGTAGATTATCAAATAATGATAATCTAAAATATCATGTTTACACACGACCATTACATAATGGCTTACACTACAAATATGTTACATCGAAATCAGTTTCTTGAATGTAGTTTTTACACAATATCATACAAACATGGACTCCAAATCTTGTCCTTATTTTAGTATGCAACAGCGGAAGCTCTTAGTATTCACCTGAGAATAAACATGCTTTAAACGTCAACAAAAATGTTGGTGAGTTATAGGTTTAACCTATATATATCAAATCGTAACAATAGACCACAAGATTTCATATTTCAATACACATCCCATACATAGAGATAAAAATCATTCATATGGTGAACACCTGGTAACCGACATTAACAAGATGCATTTATAAGAATATCCCCATCATTCCGGGACACCCTTCGGATATGATATAAATTTCGAAGTACTAAAGCATCCGGTACTTTGGATGGGGTTTGTTAGGCCCAATAGATCTATCTTTAGGATTCGCGTCAATTAGGGTGTCTGTTCCCTAATTCTTAGATTACCAGACTTAATAAAAAGGGGCATATTCGATTTCAATAATTCAACCATAGAATGTAGTTTCACGTACTTGTGTCTATTTTGTAAATCATTTATAAAACCTGCATGTATTCTCATCCCAAAAATATTAGATTTTAAAAGTGGGACTATAACTCACTTTCACAGATTTTTACTTCATCGGGAAGTAAGACTTGGCCACTGGTTGATTCACGAACCTATAACAATATATACATATATATCAAAGTATGTTCAAAATATATTTACAACACTTTTAATATATTTTGATGTTTTAAGTTTATTAAGTCAGCTGTCCTCGTTAGTAACCTACAACTAGTTGTCCACAGTTAGATGTACAGACATAAATCGATAAATATTATCTTGAATCAATCCACGACCCAGTGTATACGTATCTCAGTACTGATCACAACTCAAACTATATATATTTTGGAATCAACCTCAACCCTGTATAGCTAACTCCAACATTCACATATAGAGTGTCTATGGCTGTTCCGAAATATATATAGATGTGTCGACATGATAGGTCGAAACATTGTATACGTGTCTATGGTATCTCAAGATTACATAATATACATGTAACATCCCAACCCGTTAACCAACCTTAAACGCGGAATAAAAAAAAAAATTTAAAATCGACAGAAGGGTGCGCGGCGCGCACCACTGCCTGTGCACGGCGCGCACAAGGCCTGTGACAGTTCTGATCAAAATGTCCATTTTTCGCGAAAAGATCTTCGACTTCCCGACACTTTTAGACCAAACGCTTTTCACAACAATTTATATTAGTTAAAACTAACACGTTCCAATAATAAAATGAGTTTTACGAGACCGGGCCCACATCGGCCGTTTTATGACTTTCGTACAAAATACAAGTTTCGACCACATGATTTTTAACACAAAATAAAGACCGAGCATGGCGATTGGGGATACGCTACCCAATCCTAATCAATCCAAAAGCAAGATCTTCTAAAGCAACTATGCAAGTCCTCTAATCCTCGCGCTTACCCGAGCCACCATCCGCATGCAATCTATAAAAAGAGTCAACAACGAGAGGGTAAGCTAACGCTTAGTGAATGATAATATACTACATACATATATATGTATAAAATGAATACGCCACACAAATATCAAATACCGCATACCGAACAACCAAGCATAAAGGCAAGCTAGTCTAGGCGTACCGTACAAACACTAAGAACGAGCTAAGATACAACAACAAAAATATAAGTTCACCAACGACGATGTGAACCACGCCAAATAGTTACACCCGGAGGGTTAGCTACAACACAACAATACATTAATATATAACAATATAAACGAACAAGGTTAACACCTTAACCCAATACCGAGAACCAAATACCACAATGATGATTGGCCGAACTACACGAGCCTTGGTAATCCGAAACCACACGAGATTACTATCTTCACAACAGCGAGGTTGGCCGAACTACACGAGCCTTAGTAATCCGAAACCACACGAGATTACTACCTCAATAAGATGACCGAACTACACGAGTCACCATGAATCCGGACTACACGAGATTCATTTTGATAAGATGACCGAACTACACGCGTCATCGTGAATCCGAACTACACGCGATTCACTTCTCCAACTACACTCAAAACCCTTCGCCATTGGGGTTATATCATCCACATCACAACCACGTGTGATAGTGTACACACAAAACGTGTACCTCGCCAAAGGTGGTCAACCAAAATGCACAACCGTGCCAATTGGATCTAAACGCAAGTCTATCAAATCCACCTATATGTGAAGTGAGCTCTATAACCGAGAACCACTTCACCTGACCCGCACCCATCCTACACATACATATGCACATAGGATATTAACACTCACCTTGTCGCCTTGATGAATGCTTCCAAGTAAACCGCAACTCGCCAATGGAAAGTACCTATTCCATTACACAAATTCAACAACACACTTAGATTGGATTTACAAACCAACCCAATTTGACACTTAGTGAAAATTCGACCCAAATGCACTTCCAAGTACAAACCGCGCCCAAAATTAACCAATAATCACTAACACAAGTGAGAATGGTCCTAACACGCCAATTAAACCCGAACACAAGTGTTAAACACTTACAAATCTCCAAATTGCCCATAAACCCTAATTTTGACCCATAAGGTCAAAATCTCACCAATTACAAGTTTTGACACCAAAACACCTTTAACTCGGTTTTATACTTCAACTTAATCCATTTTAAGTTTATAAACCTCATTAAATCGCCAATTGGGTCATAATCATCACTAAACCCTAATTTTGACCCAAAGTCAAAACAACTCAACCAAATGACCCTAAATGGGTTTCAATACTTCCATAATCACTAACTTAAGTGATTAAACCCAATCTCAAGTCCTAATCATGGTCAATTTGTTCACCAACCCATAATCCACCAACAATAGCAATAAACCCGATTACTAGCATCACTAAACTCATTTCAAGAGTTTAAATGGGTTTCTCATCAATTTAAGTTCAAACCCTAACTTGATTATCAAAATCAAACAATGAAATTCGGAGTTAGAACTTACCACAACCACCAAAACGTAGCTAGGAACTAGGTGAACAACTTTAAAACCCGAGACTTTGATCAATTCAAGCTCCTTCTTCTCCAAAACCCCAAATCTCTCTCTAGAAATCTCCCTCTCTATCTAGAATGATTTGAGAGTGTTAATGGATGTGAAATGTGATCCAAAATTGAATCTAACCAGCTGATATGGCTTCACATCCGGCCTCAAGTAAAAAGACCAAAAAGCCCCTCATTAAACCCAAAATAGAAAAAAACAGAATTCTGTCGCTGGGCTCGTACGCGGCGCGCACCCATGTCTGGGCAGAATCTAAGCTTTGTTTAATTACACAATGCTTCCTGCACTTTATGTAGCATAATTACACTTCCGTATAATAAATATTAGGGTCTTACAACTCTCCCCCACTTAGAATCGATCACGTCCTCGTGATCCTCGTCACTTAACCAAACGGACCACACTCCACGGTCCTCAAACATAAGTCTCAACCTAAGGTCAACAACCCGAAACGATGAAGACCGAACCAAACGAATCCTTACGGATAACACCAATCACTAAACATCCCTTGTAGTGCGCAATACGACCAATACGCAACTACCGTAACATCATAACAAACGGTTAAAACCGATAGCGCCCAAAACGATCATGGCAACGCGAGATCCCAAGGTGTACAAAATCGACTATCGTCACACCCGTAACAACATGTGAGCGAAACACGGCTATCGCATCACTAAATCATACAACATGGTCCTCACGACCCCACCATCGGTGTATAAAAAAACCGATAGTTCACACCACACGAAGGCCGGCCGAAAACTACACGCGCCTTAGTGAATCCGAACTACACGCGACTCATTACCTTCACCACAACACAATCGGGAATGGCCGAACTACACGCGCCATAGTGAATCCGAACTACACGAGAGTTACTATCCCAGAGGAATGACCGAACTACACGAGTCATTTGTGAATCCGAACTACACGAGACTCACTCCTCAATACAATGACCGAAACCACACGAGTCATTTGTGAATCCGAACTACACGAGATTCACTTCCACAACATCGAGGTTGGCCGAAGTACACGAGCCTTAGTAATCCGAAACCACACGAGATTACTACCTCAATAAGATGACCGAACTACACGAGTCACCATGAATCCGAACTACACGAGATTCATTCCGATAAGATGACCGAACTACACGCGTCATCGTGAATCCGAAAACACACGCGATCCACAACCATGATGAAGTCAGCGGACCCGAAGATCATGCTTCACCAATCTCAACACCGGATGAAGTCAGCGGACCCGAAGATCATGCTTCACCGATATAACACCACGCTCATGATGAAGTCAGGGGACCCCGAAAGTCATGCTCCACCAATCACGTACTCCCATGATGAAGTCAGCGGACCCTAAAGATCATGCTTCATCAATCGACCATACCATAATGAAGTCAGCGGACCCCGAAAGTCATGCTTCATTAATCACAATCCCATGATGAAGTCAGCGGACTCTGAAAGTCATGCTTCATCAATCAACAATCCCACGATGAAGTCAGCGGACCCCGAAGGTCATGCTTCATCTATCACATAAACACTTTCGGCCTCAATCACCGAGTCGTGCAACATCGCGCTATGCTACACTACATTGAACCCTAGCGGACCACTATCCATCCATAATCGAGCAAGAACCACCTATATCAAACATAGGTACCGAACAATAATTCTCCAAAAGAGAACCCGAAACACACCTCCCTTAACCGAAGGATTTCACCTTGCTCGCCAAACACGTCCATTATCTCTCAACGAGATTTACCACATTACCACCTCGGTGGAAATTTCCAATCCAAACCATAAGTACAATTTATCCGAAATCGTACTCTACCACAAATCGACCAGAACTAGGTCTCGACAAAATTTCCGGATCTACCAAAAACATCATCCAAAATCTCACACTAAATCTTCCTCGTGCGGGAGTGTAACTCCTCCACTTGGAACCACGTTCCGATACCACAACTTGTACACCCGTACAATGTTACCAAGGTAGACTTTACCAACAATTGGGTACACACGACCCATCACCACATCTTGCTCCAACCTTGAGCACACGAAGGATTTTAACCAACCCTTAAACACTCTGAACGAAAAGTGTACCGCAACACAATCGGAGTCGAACACCACGCTAGTAGGTATAAAAGAGGCACCTAATGTCGCGTCATAAAGACTCCATTACCAACACACATCGAGATTTAAAACACTCGATCTCAAGGGTTCCAACCAACTGACGAACCTCATGATTCGTCACTTCAACATAAAAGCGAACACGCGCTTAACAACCAAACACCAAAACCATTCTCGTGGCTTGGTAGAAACGTTTCCCAAATACTAAGGAATGCTTGGTTGCACCAAGTCTTATGCCCTTCGCTCGTCAATCGAACATCAACATAGGGTACTTCCATTAGGAATGTCACCCATAGCATAACATGCACAACAAAGGCATACAACTCAAACTCAAACGGCATTTAATAAATAATCAAAAGACATATTTATTAAATTGAAACGTACCTTAACGTCTCCTTGCCACACCCGTCCCCGCTAACTTGGGACATTCTGACTTACGATGTCCTTCTTTTTGGCGATTGAAGCACACTATACCATCACCCTTTGGTACCGAACATTCCCAAGACTTGTGACCCCTCACGCCACAATTGTAACATCTAGCCGCACCAGAATCCGACATACCCGTTCGCGTACCACCCGTGCTCACACTCGGACCCTTAGCCCTCTTTCTCGGAGCACCATAAGAAACGACCCTTTGCTCACTTGAAGGTTCACCCTTTTTCGATCGTGAATACGACTCGAAACCTCTAGCCAAGTCGAATAATTCCGAAAACGATTTCGCTTGACCCAGACTAATTTTACTTTTCAAGTCATCATTCAAGGTCCGATAGAAATCCCCCATCAACAAACGATCATTCCCCAAATACTCCAGACAAAAACGAGCCTTCGCCATAAAGGTCGTCATGAGAGTACTCAAATCCATAGATCCTTGTCGCAAATTTCGCAACTCATTACGCAATTCCCACAAATCCGTCGAAGTCTGGAACTCCTCGAAGAATTCCTCCTTAAAGTCGTCCCACGATAAAGCTATAAACGTCTCGCCACCGACAAGATCAATCTTACCATCCAACCAATCCCTTGCCCAACCCCGCAACAAACTCGTAGCGAGTCTCGTCTTTCTCTCGAGAGGGCAATCAATAGTACGGAAATACCCTTCGACATCCGAAATCCAAGTTGTGCTTATCAAAGGATCCGGTTTCCCATCATACATCGGGGGTTTAGTCCTCATGAAGCTCTTAAGACAATGCTCCATTTCACTACTACCCCGAAATTCGGAATACTTCCTATCCATTCTTTCTTCCAACGCACCCATTTGCTCCGCAACGGCGGCCGCAACTCTAGTATTAAACTCCTCATCATTCGTCTCGATCTCGTTTCACGTCGCCATTCTAAAGAATGCAAAACGATTAGTCCATGAACGTATAAAACCATACGCACCACACTGCCCCATCTTGCTAAACACTCATCGTACATCACTTGTTAGACACGATTTGCACCCGTAATAAGGTTTGCAAGTCCTTATTACGCACACACGCTGCATCAACTCGTTAGTACAACAACCGCCTCATTCGATGATATAAACAAACACAAACAGAATTCTACGCGATATAAACACACGCGAGAATTACACCACAACACAAATAATATATTAATAATATCCGCATTACTAATATAAACGTTAGTCCACCTACAATCAAGGCACTAACTATAACTCATTCCGACCCGTAATCCTACAAGTCCCGCAACAAATTAAGCACACGCAAAAGTCTAAGTCTAGGCACCTATCTCAAGTCACCTAAATCCCTTAGACCATGCTCTGATACCACTTGTAACATCCCAACCCATTAACCAACCTTAAACGCGGAATAAATTTTTTTTTTTAACTGGACAGAAGGGTGCGCGGCGCGCACCACTGCCTGTGCACGGCGCGCACAAGGCCTGTGACAATTCTGATCAAAATATCCATTTTTCGTGAAAAGATCTTAGACTTCCTGACACTTTTAGACCAAACGCTTTTCACAAAAATTTATATTAGTTAAAACTAACATGTTCCAATAATAAAATGAGTTTTACGAGACCGGGCCCACATCGGCCGTTTTACGACTTTCGTACAAAATACAAGTTTCGACCACATGATTTTTAACACAAAATAAAGACCGAGCATGGCGATTGGGGATACGCTACCCAATCCTAATCAATCTAAAAGCAAGATCTTCTAAAGCAACTATGCAAGTCCTCTAATCCTAGCGCTTACCCGAGCCACCATCCGCATGCAATCTATAAAAAGAGTCAACAGCGAGAGGGTAAGCTAACGCTTAGTGAATGATAATATACTACATACATATATATGTATAAAATGAATACGCCACACAAATATCAAATACCGCATACCGAACAACCAAGCATAAAGGCAAGCTAGTCTAGGCGTACCGTACAAACACTAAGCACGAGCTAAGATACAACAACAAAAATATAAGTTCACCAACGACGATGTGAACCACGCCAAATAGCTACACCCGGAGGGTTAGCTACAACACAACAATACATTAATATATAACAATATAAACGAACAAGGTTAACACCTTAACCCAATACCGAGAACCAAATACCACAATGAAGATTGGCCGAACTACACGAGCCTTGGTAATCCGAAACCACACGAGATTACTATCTTCACAACATCGAGGTTGGCCGAACTACACGAGCCTTAGTAATCCGAAACCACACGAGATTACTACCTCAATAAGATGACCGAACTACACGAGTCACCATGAATCCGGACTACACGAGATTCATTTTGATAAGATGACCGAACTACACGCGTCATCGTGAATCCGAACTACACGCGATTCACTTCTCCAACCACGTGTGATAGTGTACACACAAAACGTGTACCTTGCCAAAGGTGGTCAACCAAAACACACAACTGTGCCAATTAGATCTAAACGCAAGTCTATCAAATCCACCTATATGTGAAGTGAGCTCTATAACCGAGAACCACTTCACCCGGCCCGTACCCATCCTACACATACATATGCACATAGGATATTAACACTCACCTTGTCGTCTTGATGAATGCTTCCAAGTAAACCGCAACTCGCCAATGGAAAGTACCTATTCCATTATCACAAATTCAACAACACACTTAGATTGGATTTACAAACCAACCCAATTTGACACTTAGTGCAAATTCGACCCAAATGCACTTCCAAGTACAAACCATGCCCAAAATTAACCAATAATCACTAACACAAGTGAGAATGGTCCTAACACGCCAATTAAACCCGAACACAAGTGTTAAACACTTACAAATCTCCAAATTACCCATAAACCCTAATTTTGACCCATAAGGTCAAATTCTCACCATTTACAAGTTTTGACACCAAAACACCTTTAACTCGGTTTTATACTTCAACTTAATTCATTTTAAGTTTATAAACCTCATTAAATCGCCAATTGGGTCATATCATCACTAAACCCAATTTCAAGTCCTAATCATGGTCAATTTGTTCACCAACCCATAATCCACCAACAATAGCAATAAACCCGATTACTAGCATCACTAAACTCATTTCAAGAGTTTAAATGGGTTTCTCATCAATTTAAGTTCAAACCCTAACTTGATTATCAAAATCAAACAATGAAATTCGGAGTTAGAACTTACCACAACCACCAAAACGTAGCTAGGAACGAGGTGAACAACTTTAAAACCCGAGACTTTGATCAATTCAAGCTCCTTCTTCTCCAAAACCCCAAATCTCTCTCTAGAAATCTCCCTCTCTATCTAGAATGATTTGAGAGTGTTAATAGATGTGAAATGTGATCCAAAATTGAATCTAACCAGCTGATATGGCTTCACGTCCGGCCTCAAGTGAAAAGACCAAAAAGTCCCTCATTAAACCCAAAATAGAAAAAAACAGAATTCTATCGCTGGGCTCGTGCGCGGCGCGCACCCATGGGTGTGCGCGGTGCGCACCCATGTATGGGCAGAATCTGAGCTTTGTTTAATTACACAATGCTTCCTGCACTTTATGTAGCATAATTACACTTCCATATAATAAATATTAGGGTCTTACAATACAATACAAGTTGATTAAGTTATGGTTGGAATAGATTTGTTACCAATTTTCACGTAGCTAAAATGAGAAAAATTATCCAATCTTGTTTTACCCATAACTTCTTCATTTTAAATCCGTTTTGAGTGAATCAAATTGATATGGTTTCATATTGAACTATATTTTATGAATCTAAACAGAAAAAGTATAGTTTTATAGTCGTAAAAATAAGTTACAAGTCGTTTTTATAAAGGTAGTCATTTCAGTCGAAAGAACGACGTCTAGATGACCATTTTAGAAAACATACTTCCACTTTGAGTTTAACCATAATTTTTGGATATAGTTTCATGTTCATAATAAAAATCATTTTCTCAGAATAACAACTTTTAAATCAAAGTTTAACATAGTTTTTAATTAACTAACCCAAAACAGCCCGCGGTGTTACTACGACGGCGTAAATCCGGTTTTACGGTGTTTTTCGTGTTTCCAGGTTTTAAATTATTAAGTTAGCATATCATATAGATATAGAACATGTGTTTAGTTGATTTTAAAAGTCAAGTTAGAAGGATTAACTTTTATTTGCGAACAAGTTTAGAATTAACTAAACTATGTTCTAGTGATTACAAGTTTAAACCTTCGAATAAGATAGCTTTATATGTATGAATCGAATGATGTTATGAACATCATTACTACCTCAAGTTCCTTGGATAAACATACTGGAAATGAGAAAAATATATCTAGCTACAAAGGATCCTTGGATGGCTTGAAAGTTCTTGAAGCAGAATCATGACACGAAAACAATTTCAAGTAAGATTTCCACTCGAAATAAGATTGTTATAGTTATAGAAATTGAATTAAAGTTTGAATATGATTATTACCTTGTATTAGAAAGATAACCTACTGTAAGTAACAAAGGTTTCTTGATCTTGGATGATTACTTGGAATGAATTTAGAAAACTTGGAAGTAAACTTGCAATCTTGGAAGTATTCTTGATTTTATGAAACTAGAACTTTTGGAATTTATGAAGAACACTTGGAACTTGAAGATAGAACTTGAGAGAGATCAATTAGATTAAGAAAATTGAAGAATGAAAGTGTTTGTAGGTGTTTTTGGTCGTTGGTGTATGGATTAGATATAAAGGATATGTAATTTTGTTTTCATGTAAATAAGTCATGAATGATTACTCATATTTTTGTAATTTTATGAGATATTTCATGCTAGTTGCCAAATGATGGTTCCTACATGTGTTAGGTGACTCAAATGGGCTGCTAAGATCTGATCATTGGAGTGTATATACCAATAGTACATACATCTAAAAGCTGTGTATTGTATGAGTACGAATACGGGTGCATACGAGTAGAATTGTTGATGAAACTGAACGAGGATGTAATTGTAAGCATTTTTGTTAAGTAGAAGTATTTTGATAAGTGTCTTGAAGTCTTTCAAAAGTGTATGAATACATATTAAAACACTACATGTATATACATTTTAACTGAGTCGTTAAGTCATCGTTAGTCGTTACATGTAAGTGTTGTTTTGAAACCTTTAGGTTAACGATCTTGTTAAATGTTGTTAACCCAATGTTTATAATATCAAAAGAGATTTTAAATTATTATATTATCATGATATTATGATGTACGGATATCTCTTAATATGATATATATACATTAAATGTCGTTACAACGATAATCGTTACATATATGTCTCGTTTCAAAATCATTAAGTTAGTAGTCTTGTTTTTACATATGTAGTTTATTGTTAATATACTTAATGATATGTTTACTTATCATAATATCATGTTAACTATATATATAACCATATATATGTCATCATATAGTTTTTACAAGTTTTAACGTTCGTGAATCACCGGTCAACTTGGGTGGTAAATTGTCTATATGAAACCTATTTCAATTAATCAAGTCTTAAGAAGTTTGATTGCTTAACATGTTGGAAACACTTAATCATGTAAATAAAAATTTCATTTAATATATATAAACATGGAAAAGTTCGGGTCACTACAAGTGTTTCGTCCTAGAATACGTCATCCACTTACTTCCTGCTCTTCTACACTAAGTCCTCACCGTGATGATGAACATGACGATTCTGATCCTCAGAATAGCCATAAGGGGGATATAGGAGTAGATGGAGAATTTCTTACGGTGAATATTTCCACTAGGGGTGGTGGTGCGAGGTGTAACGACCCGGATTTTTTCCGATCGTTTTACACTTATAAGATTAATATTTACATAAATTAAAACTTACCAACATGATAAGCAATCTAAATTGTTGAGATTTATGATTTTGAAAAGAGTTTTACATAACGTTTAACCGTCTAGTTTGACCGATGATATCACGAACTATACAATATATGTTAATTATACGTTTGTGTATATATATGTATATATACATATTTAACATGATTTAAGGATGTTTAAATATCTCATTTTTTATTAATAACAATAAGTTATAAGTATATTTTGAAACTACCAACTTAAGCTTTCAAAACGATAACTATACGTAACGTTATTTGACATAAATACTTACGACCTATAATGTTTATACATATATCGTATATATAATGTATTTAATCACTTTTAAAGACTTAAATACATAAAACAATATAAGTATATTCACAAAAGATAGCTATATTTGAATCCTCATTCCATTTTTCACAAGATTTCTATACGTATATCTAGAGTATATGTACTCGTATCATACCTAGCTTCTATACGTATTTACTATCGGTATATACACATCAAATCACCACCAACCAGCCCTTGTTCATGCCTTATGTATAAGGTAACTACTTTTGTTATTTAGTATGACAATTTCACATGATTAAAAGATCTTTTCACAAAATTACAAATTTATACACCTTTTACACCACCATAAATACATGCATCCATTTTCAATTTTTGGAACATCATTTCTCTAGCTAAACACACACACTTACTAGCCTCATGTCTCTCTAAGAACTCCAGTAAAAATCCTCTCAAGAATCACCTTAAACACCACCATAAAAAGATCAACAAAAACACTACAAAAATACAACTTTCAATTCAAGTTTATGTCTTAAGTTGCTTCCAATCTTTCATCCAATTTCATCACTCTTTTGGTTCTAAGTTTTTACTCCTCTTTTACAGCAATCTTGTCCAAGTAACTTTAGGTATTAACTTTGGTCATAACCTTATTCGATTCATATATATATAGCTATCTTATTGTATGGTATACAATTTTAACAACAAAAACATAGTTTGAATGATTTCAAACTTGTTTGCAAACTAAATAGATCCTTCTAACTTAACTTTTAAAATACTTCAAGACCTGTAATATAACTTAAATATATGCTAATTTAACAAGGTATAACTTGGTTTTTCAAAGAATATCTTAAAAACTGTTTTTACGACGTCGGAGTGCCACCGGGGACTGTTTTGGGTTGGATAATTAAAAACTATCTTAAACTTTGAGTTGGAGGTTTATGTTCTGGAAAAATGATTTTTACTATGAATATGATAACACATAAAAATTTCATGATTTAATTCAAAGTATAAGTATTTTTAGAAAAATAATCATTTAAGGTTGTTTAAATAAAGGAAAATGTTTAACTTCATAAGTTTCACTAAAGTTTCACCTATGCCGTGTGATTTTGAATACAAACCAAGGTATTTTCAGTTCATAGTCTTAAAGAGGGACTCGATCCAAGGAGATGGCAAGTTGAATCAACGAAAACGGATTTGTAACGAAGAAACTATGACCGAAACAAAATTGGTTATCCAAGACTTGTTTAACTTCGGGATTAATTGGGAAAAATTAAATAAAATCACATCTTTCTAAAATAACATGATATTTTATATATATGTACTCATAATTCAATTTTATATGGTTCAGGATCACCCGTAAACAATACGAGAAGATTAATCATAAGATCCCATGATTGTACGCAACACGTCATTTGACAACACCGGTACTTTATGTACGCAACACGTCATTTGACAACACCGGTACCGTGGGTCAAGATTAATCTCGACCAATACATATACGATGAGGGTTTTATTTATTTCATTGGGGGTTTATTAAACATCTAAATATGAACCATTAAAATTGAATTACTAACAACGAACTGCTAACTACGGACTAAGGAATTATTCAAAGTATTAAAAGTATAACAAGTATATATATGTGACGTTTGTTTAAAAAAGAAAAGGTATTGATATATTATATATGGATAGGTTCGTGATATCAACCGGAGACCAAGTCAAATTATATATATATCTTCAAGACGAAAGTGAGTATATAGTCCCACTTTTAAACTCTAAATATTTCGGGATGAGAATACATGTATTTTATGTTTTACGCTATGGACACAAGTAACTGAAAAATATATTCTACGTTGAGTTGTACCACTGGCATACTTCCCTGTAGCTTGGTAACTAATATTTACAGCGGTATTGTAAACGCGAATCCTGTTGATAGATCTATCGGGCCTGACAACCCCAACCGGACTGGACGACCAGTATTCAACGGTTGCACAGTACTTCGTTTCGTGACTACACCTTGGTACGGTGTAGTAAGATTTCATAATAAAGGGAATATGCGACGTGATTAAATGTTAAGTATGGTTACCAAGTGCTCAACCACTTAGAATATTTTTATTAAAATGTTTATATATGAAATCTTGTGTTCCATTGTTATAACGCTGCTAGCATCAAACCTATATATCTCACCAACTTTATGTTGACGTTTTAAAGCATGTTATTCTCAGGTATGAATTAAGTCTTCCGCTGTGCATTAGCTCATGTTAAGGATACTACTTGGGACCTTTTAAGCCATGATGCAAAGACGTTGCATTCGAGTCATTGGAGTTCAATAGAGAATATAAATAAGTAAATGACAGATTAGGGAATTTGGATATTATGAAATGTTAGACGAAAATGTCAAATATTGATGTAATGATAGTTTGCCTTTTAAGAATAAATGCAACGTTTGTAAAATGTATCATATAGAGGTCAAGTACCTCGCAATGTTATCATATGTTATTGTATTCGTCCCTATGGATTGGGTCGGGTCGTCTCATGTGGTATCAGAGCGTTGGTCTTAGCGAACCAGGCCTTGCATTAGTGTGTCTAACTGGAAGTTGTTAGGATGCATTAGTGAGTCTGGACTTTGACCGTGTCTACATGTCAAAAGTTTTGCTTATCATATCTAGTCGAAAATCATCTGCTTATCATCCTTAAGAATTGCCTGCTTAGTATTCTTAAGTCTAGACACGTCTTACTGCATTTGGTGCATCGATAGTGTATAGACAAAATTCGTATCCTAGCGTATCTGTTGCTATAGACATTGCCTGACGAATTTCAAAGATTCTCCGTAATTCACGGGATTTTGAGTATTATAAATACATATGTAAATTATGTATTGAAGAATACCAAACCTAACTCCTATAATCTATTCCAAACCAAAAATTCATTTCCCCGACTGTACAAGATGAACTCCGCGTCCAGTTCGAATTCCTCCGACTCCGACAGCTACGCTGATATGGATTTCCATTCGGGCTCCGAAGGCAGCGTCACTGGAATGGATCAACCAATTTCTCATCATCTATTCTGGATGAATTGGGGATGGGTTCGTAGTATACTAAATTATTGGAGACAAGAAGAAGGTGATCCCTTTCACCCACCGAATTGCCCCATTGGCGACGAACCTGAAGCACTTACCGGCGAACCTGTTCGAGAAACCATTTTCTCTCTCATTTCTCGAGTATCTCGTCACGATTATATCCTATCCCATATTTCGGATCTTGTTCATTCGCTCACTCCAACCGCCAATCATCCTGGTGTACTAGTAGAAATTAACGAACTTCGCGCTCGTGTGACGGCTTTGGAGAACACGGTGCGAAGGTTACAAACACCAGCAGCAGCACCAGCAGCATAACCAGTACCATTAACAACATCAACCTCGCAATCTTCAGTACCAGTAGCATCATCGACGTCAACGACATCATCAGCATCAACACCAACCGTATCATTACCACCACCAACAATCACATCCGCACCACGTACCTCAACATCATCATCTGAACTTCGAATATGATCTTTGTTCTACATATCATTCTACACCGATTACCTCTTCTTTACGTATCGTTCTTCGTTCGACATGACGATTATGTAATCTCTAATGTTTTGGAGATTATGTAATCTAGTAATAACGATAAATCAAATGAGTTGAATATTTTATTGACTCATTAAATTCATAGTTACCTCCGAAGAAAATATATATGCAAATATATTTTCATAAAGATTGTAATTAAAAATTTCATTCGTACAAACTGTTAATGATGAAAATATTTTAACGGGTGGGTAGTACCCAAGGAATATTTAGAATTCACATTAACAAGTTACACTGTACATTCTTCGAATCTGATTCAACGATCATTTATTATCCTACTTACAATTACCGATATACGTATCCGTTCACCCCAGATTAACCATTTCCATTTAAATTTCATATTTGGATTTTTACCTATCCGAATCCAACAAGTGGCATAATGAAGAAACATTGGCAAAATAAAAATTGTTAGAAACAGATGAATTAATTAATTGACATTGTAATAGGATTACACGCTAACTGTTCCGGCTAACTGTTCCCAGCTAACTGATTAATATTTAATTTATCGCAATTTACATTCTTGCAATTTTAATTTCTGTACTTTACATACCGTCGGGACACATGTACAACAACACGTCGGATTAATTCCGAGACAACACGTTGTATAATGGGTCATGATATATATTTATTTATTTTACGCATTTTAAATAACGGGACACGTATACAAGGTTTCGACTTATCATATTGATCCATCTATATATATATTTCGGAACAACCATAGACACTCTATATGTGAAGGTGGGAGTTGGCTATACAGGGTCGGAGTTGATTCCAAAATATATATATACTTTGAGTTGTGATCGACACCGAGACCAGTACACGGGTCACGATACGTATTAAGTAATTCGAATATTATATATTTAGTTCATATATGAATTTATTGAACCATTGGACAATCGGACTATTGGACTGCTAACTTTGGACAATTAAAAATGAGTTAAAATGATGATTATTACATATGAAACTAAACAATCCTTCAAGTTTGCCACTTGATTCTATTTTAAACCTCATTTGTATCTTGACGATTACAATTCGCATTCACAACTTTTCATGATTCTTGAAAACATCTCGATCGAGAAGTTCAACCAGCCGCACCTCGTCTACGGAATAAAGATTTATGCATACAGTTATGCACCTAAAAATTTTTGAACTCGAAGTTATAGTTAAAACGTATCCGCATCGAATTCCTTATCATCCATTAGCAAAAACAATCACGCGATTCCTTTTCAATTAACTAATTTTGTCACAGCTCCACTTCGATATCTCAGTAAGACTACTCTTATTACAATCTCGATATATATATATATACGTTGTTCTTTCGCCATCGTTACCGGAGAACCTTTTATATTCCATCATATTACCATCAGCGTTTAATCATCTAAAAATACAATTCTCCTTAAACCATCTTGGTTTGATAACCAATGACCCAGATCCGATAACTTTGAAAATACTGACGAAGCAGCATGTTGTAGAAGGTCTTAATGACCAAATGTTGATGATAAAAGAAGGAAGTGTTAGGAACGCTCGATAGAAAATTGGTACTGAAAACCGGATTGAACAAACCATGAAGGAGACTCTGAACAAGTTACAAGGACTAAACTTGTACATAAAGAATTATGACGATTCTGTAGCAAACACCTTGCTTCTGAATCTAAACCCTTACGGGTCAATCTTCATCATCATCCTTCGACATTAGAAATTCCAAGATATTATCATATCTTTCATTATAAATATCCTCAATATTTCTGAAGATATTTTCACCACTATCCTTATCTGAAATCATTTATCTCTCTGTAATATCTGCGTTACAATATAAAGGAAACTGTGTTAGTTTCTAAATCCTTCAAGTTTAAAATAGGAATGTTCTGAAGCAGTGTTGGGAACTGATGCATGAACTAGTATAATATAATGAAACTTGATCAACTTCATTATATTACAGTAAGTCATGTTAAGTTTCTAATGGAATATGATGATTCACAGTACCGTCATCATGTGCCATGTTACACGACTTTTACATTCTATCCAATTCCGAAACATATTAAGAACAAATCATCTTGATAGTTCTATTTTCCTGGATATTCTGGTAATTTGACAAATCAAAATCGTGCCATTACCATTCCTTTCTTAGAGCATTAGCTATGTTCATTCCGAATTTTATACCTACGAATTTCGAACTATTGATCGCTTGACTCAAGGACGGGAAGAAGAAACGAAGGGACAAAGTCCCAAAATAGAAATTGGGGTATAGATTACAGCAAATAGGAGAGAGTATTAACTATGGATGACAATGATTATGGAAAACAGAAGCAGGAGCATCGAAATATAAGGAAAGATATCAAACCCAATAACCACCTAGAAACTACAAACCGTGTGTATCAATACGTATGGCGACGTAAAGACACGGGAGAATTAGAAACATTATAATTCCAAGAAAATCATAAAAGTGAATAGATTCTTCTAGCGGTAGATGAAAGAGAAGAATGAAAGATATGAAAGTTAGAAGTATAACAAAAATCAGAACGGGATGAAGCATTTTAAAGGATACCTTAAGGTATGAATTAGAGGAGGAAGAGTAAGAGATGTGAGGTATGGAAGTAAGAAAGGGAAGGAGGTGGATTTATAGTGAAATATCCGACAAAGAAATCGAAACAGATTATCGCATTAAATCAAAGGAGATCCTGTTTTCTAAATCATCGAAGAACCAAATCTTATTACATAAGATTTTCTTTAAATCCCTTAAATTCTGGAAATCAATCCTAATCTCGACATCGGTTAAAACAATTCTATATTCACTCATTTCATTCTTTTGTGATAGCTTCACTCGTGCGCTTCACAAGACCGAATCGTTTTATCCATATCTTCCAATAATGATAAAACTCTATTAATACCTCATATTCGTCATGAAAACATTCCTATTGTTATTTATGACAACCTCTACCAAATTTCGGGACGAAATTTCTTTAACGGGTGGGTACTGTAACGACCCGGATTTTTCCGATCGTTTTACACTTATAAGATTAATATTTACATAAATTAAAACTTACCAACATGATAAGCAATCTAAATTGTTGAGATTTATGATTTTGAAAAGAGTTTTACATAACGTTTAACCGTCTAGTTTGACCGATGATATCACGAACTATACAATATATGTTAATTATACGTTTGTGTATATATATGTATATATACATATTTAACATGATTTAAGGATGTTTAAATATCTCATTTTTTATTAATAACAATCAGTTATAAGTATATTTTGAAACTACCAACTTAAGCTTTCAAAACGATAACTATACGTAACGTTATTTGACATAAATACTTACGACCTATAATGTTTATACATATATCGTATATATAATGTATTTAATCACTTTTAAAGACTTAAATACATAAAACAATATAAGTATATTCACAAAAGATAGCTATATTTGAATCCTCATTCCATTTTTCACAAGATTTCTATACGTATATCTAGAGTATATGTACTCGTATCATACCTAGCTTCTATACGTATTTACTATTGGTATATACACATCAAATCACCACCAACCAGCCCTTGTTCATGCCTTATGTATAAGGTAACTACTTTTGTTATTTAGTATGACAATTTCACATGATTAAAAGATCTTTTCACAAAATTACAAATTTATACACCTTTTACACCACCATAAATACATGCATCCATTTTCAATTTTTGGAACATCATTTCTCTAGCTAAACACACACACTTACTAGCCTCATGTCTCTCTAAGAACTCCAGCAAAAATCCTCTCAAGAATCACCTTAAACACCACCATAAAAAGATCAACAAAAACACTACAAAAATACAACTTTCAATTCAAGTTTATGTCTTAAGTTGCTTCCAATCTTTCATCCAATTTCATCACTCTTTTGGTTCTAAGTTTTTACTCCTCTTTTACAGCAATCTTGTCCAAGTAACTTGAGGTATTAACTTTGTTCATAACCTTATTCGATTCATATATATATAGCTATCTTATTGTATGGTATACAATTTTAACAACAAAAACATAGTTTGAATGATTTCAAACTTGTTTGCAAACTAAATAGATCCTTCTAACTTAACTTTTAAAATACTTCAAGACCTGTAATATAACTTAAATATATGCTAATTTAACAAGGTATAACTTGGTTTTTCAAAGAATATCTTAAAAACTGTTTTTACGACGTCGGAGTGCCACCGGGGACTGTTTTGGGTTGGATAATTAAAAACTATCTTAAACTTTGAGTTGGAGGTTTATGTTCTGGAAAAATGATTTTTACTATGAATATGATAACACATAAAAATTTCATGATTTAATTCAAAGTATAAGTATTTTTAGAAAAATAATCATTTAAGGTTGTTTAAATAAAGGAAAATGTTTAACTTCATAAGTTTCACTAAAGTTTCACCTATGCCGTGTGATTTTGAATACAAACCAAGGTATTTTCAGTTCATAGTCTTAAAGAGGGACTCGATCCAAGGAGATGGCAAGTTGAATCAACGAAAACGGATTTGTAACGAAGAAACTATGACCGAAACAAAATTGGTTATCCAAGACTTGTTTAACTTCGGGATTAATTGGGAAAAATTAAATAAAATCACATCTTTCTAAAATAACATGATATTTTATATATATGTACTCATAATTCAATTTTATATGGTTCAGGATCACCCGTAAACAATACGAGAAGATTAATCATAAGATCCCATGATTGTACGCAACACGTCATTTGACAACACCGGTACTTTATGTACGCAACACGTCATTTGACAACACCGGTACCGTGGGTCAAGATTAATCTCGACCAATACATATACGATGAGGGTTTTATTTATTTCATTGGGGGTTTATTAAACATCTAAATATGAACCATTAAAATTGAATTACTAACAACGAACTGCTAACTACGGACTAAGGAATTATTCAAAGTATTAAAAGTATAACAAGTATATATATGTGACGTTTGTTTAAAAAAGAAAAGGTATTGATATATTATATATGGATAGGTTCGTGATATCAACCGGAGACCAAGTCAAATTATATATATATCTTCAAGACGAAAGTGAGTATATAGTCCCACTTTTAAACTCTAAATATTTCGGGATGAGAATACATGTATTTTATGTTTTACGCTATGGACACAAGTAACTGAAAAATATATTCTACGTTGAGTTGTACCACTGGCATACTTCCCTGTAGCTTGGTAACTAATATTTACAGCGGTATTGTAAACGCGAATCCTGTTGATAGATCTATCGGGCCTGACAACCCCAACCGGACTGGACGACCAGTATTCAACGGTTGCACAGTACTTCGTTTCGTGACTACACCTTGGTACGGTGTAGTAAGATTTCATAATAAAGGGAATATGCGACGTGATTAAATGTTAAGTATGGTTACCAAGTGCTCAACCACTTAGAATATTTTTATTAAAATGTTTATATATGAAATCTTGTGTTCCATTGTTATAACGCTGCTAGCATCAAACCTATATATCTCACCAACTTTATGTTGACGTTTTAAAGCATGTTATTCTCAGGTATGAATTAAGTCTTCCGCTGTGCATTAGCTCATGTTAAGGATACTACTTGGGACCTTTTAAGCCATGATGCAAAGACGTTGCATTCGAGTCATTGGAGTTCAATAGAGAATATAAATAAGTAAATGACAGATTAGGGAATTTGGATATTATGAAATGTTAGACGAAAATGTCAAATATTGATGTAATGATAGTTTGCCTTTTAAGAATAAATGCAACGTTTGTAAAATGTATCATATAGAGGTCAAGTACCTCGCAATGTTATCATATGTTATTGTATTCGTCCCTATGGATTGGGTCGGGTCGTCTCATGAGGTCTGCTTCAACTTCGCAAGCTCAAACTGTTAATGTTGAATCTCAGGCAATGCAAACTCATGATGATGTAGTTGAGAATACTGAGCCTGAGCAAGTAATTATTCCAATTTTACAGTCAACTCAAGCTGAGGTTGAAGGTGGACAAGTTGATGAGGATTTGAACTTAAGTGACTTTTATCTTGAAGAAATAGATGATGATGAATTTGCCATTCTAAGTACATTGTCTTCACTATCTGCTATACTTGACGATGTAGAGATGGTTGATGAAGGGAATCCTTGAACCAAATATTCAAAGTAATGATGAAGAGGATTCTACTGATGAAGATGGTGGTGATCAACATGACAGTCCAAACATGGATGAAATCTTTAATCATATTGAAGATGATAATGCTCCAACTGTCAACAAATTCTTCAGAACAACCTGCATCATCCAGTTCAAATCCAAAAAAGATAATGAGAGTTCAACTTCTGGTACAACAACTTCAAGTTCTAAAGTGAATTCATGATTCAAATACAACAACGGTTTATTCTTTAAGAATCGGGATCATTGACTGCAGATGGGAGTTGAACATGACTTCATAACTCTAAGAAACACATTCATCGAGGAAAATTCATATAAGATCTTCCGCATGAACGAGACGCTAAGAAGTGAAAGGTTTACCTATATTGGTTCACGATTGATTCCAGCTAATCAAAGGAACTGGTATCAGTTTATGTGGAGAAAACATTGGAGAAAACATAACAATCGAAATGAAGATGATTTGTGGTTACAATGAAAGTACCGGATATCGGAATTGTTAGATATTACTCGAGTGGGAGTAAACATAAGTTTGAAGAAAAACGTCATCAGTCAGTTTCATGTTATTAGAGAAGATGAGAAGGAGTACAAGTTTACAGAAGCTGATTTTCAAAATCTGTATATGCTTTACATCATTTACATCAGTATTCTCACAACTGGACCTTATGCTAAAACTCAAGCTTTGGAAGCTGTAAAGAGATACATGATGGAGACAATTGAACTGATGAGACGTGATGAATTTCAAATCAGTCTCGAAGCTAAAAGGAAAAAGATTCAAATAACATGTCCGGATCAATTTCTAGAGGGACTGGAGGACATGAGAATGTTTCAAATACAGTTTGAATCTGAAGGGTTTGTGTTTGTTAATTCTTAGAAAGAAAAGGTGTTCATCCGAACAAAAGAGCTAAAGAAATATTTAGATGGTATACTCAAGGATGCACTGAAGTATCTCAAGTTCTGTCAAAGCAAGTTTGATGATATTGACATGAAAACGGGTATTGGAGAATTTATTAAGCACATCTGAGATCATCTAAAACTCCGGATCCGAACTAGACAATTTTAGATTCTTCGTGGCCAAAGGAAAAGAAGGTATTTTAAGGAAATGGATGAATTAATATCCATTACATGAGGGAGATCCAAGAAAAGTATGGGGAGTCTGGAAACGTTCAAAGAAGATTTCAGATAATAAAGTTGAATTTTCTGACCCCACTGGTACAAGATGGAAAGCTACTTTTGGACCTCTCAAGATAACTCAATAGGATTACATTATAATTTTCACATTTAACACTAAGGGGGAGATTGTTAGGGCCCCGAAGTGTGTATAGTGTTAATGTGAAATAAGCCTAAATGATGGTTCCTTAGAAGAGGGCTATATAAGGAACTTTAGTAGTCATAATTAGATAGCCATTGCATTGTAAATTAGTTTAAGAAGCTGTGGAATTTAAATTTACCGATTCTCTCTAATACCGAGGCTATTCATTCCTTACCGGGTCTCACTCAATCTTATCATATCTTCGAATCTCACTATGATCTGACCTATCAAAATATATTGTAAACTCTTATGATCGGTACATATCTCCAGATCATGCACGGGGTAATTTTTCTCATGCACTTTCAGTTGTCGTGAGGCATAGGCAATAACTCTATCTCTTTGCATTAAAACACAACCCAGTCCAGCTAATGAGGCATCACAATAAACCACGAAGTCGTCTAAACCTTCAGGTAACGCTAAAACTTGAGCCTGACACAGTATGTGTTTCGATGTCTAAAATGCCTTTTCCTGATCATCACTCCATCGAAAGGCTACATCCTTTCGAGTCAATTTGGTCAACGAACCTGCAATTTTAGAAAAATCCTTGATAAACTTGCGGTAATAACCTGCAAAACCAAGAAAACTCTTGATCTCAGTAGGAGTTTTCGGTGAATTCCAGTTCATTACCGCTTCAATATTTGACATATCTACCTTGATACCCTCAACACAGATGACATGACCATAAACTGGACCTCCCGTAGCCAAAATTCACACTTGGAAAATTTGGCATACAATTTCTCACGCTTTAGTAATTCTAAACCTATCATAAATGTTCCTCATGCTTAGCCTCTGTCTTAGAATATATAAAAATATCGTCAATGAATATGATTACAAACTTATCAAGAAACTGATGACACATTCGATTCATCAAATCCACGAAGACTGCCAGCGTATTCGTTAATACAAACGGCATTACAAAAAACTCTTATTGACCATACCTAGTTCTGAACGTTGTCTTAGGGATATCTGATTCTGCGACACGAACCTGATGATACCCAGAATGTAAATCAATCTTGAAGAAATACGAAGATCCCTGTAACTGATCAAACAGATCTTCGATTCTGGGTAACGGGTATTTATTCTTTACGGTTTTCTTATTTAATTCTCGGTAGTCGATACACATACGCATTGTACCCACTTTCTTTTTAACAAACAATACCGGGGCACCCCACGGAGAAGAGCTCGGTTCTCTTATTTAATCCTCAGTCTAATAGTTCCTGAATCTGAGACATCATCTCTCGGATCTCGAATGGAGCTAAACGATACGAGGCCTTTGCAACTGGAGTAGTTCCTAGAAGTAATACAATATTATATTCGACCTCCCTTACTGGTAGTAACCCTGGCAATCCGGAAACACTTCTGGAAATTATGAAACTATCGGAATATCGACTATAGTTTTCTTTTCTTTCTTCGCATCAATCACATATGCAAGAAATGATTCACAACCATTGATTAATGACTTCTTCTCTTTCATCTTTGAAAACAATGGAAGACCAAACCCAACTCGTTCCCCTCGGGCCACGACACGAGTACCGTTCGTCAAATGAAAGTTTATGATTTTCCTATCACACTTAATACTAGCCCTATGTGGGCTCAGCTAGTCCATTCCTAACACTACGTCAAGGCTAGGAATAGGCAATACTAAGCAAGTCTCAGGAAAAAGTCTACCGCCAATCTCTATGCTAGCTCCAGACACAGATGCTGTGACTGGAACTGTCTTACCATCAGTTATGTGACAACCCGGAAATTTCCAACCAAATTTACACTTTAATCTTTATATGTTTTCGACACGATAAGCAATATTTGTTAAGTTAAATTTCAAGAATTTTAAACTATGTTCATACATTCATTCAACCTCGACCAAGTTCCAACGATTCACGAACCATTAAACGAATATGATTATATATGTATATGTGTATATATGTTATAACTTGAAACGTAAACAAAATATTAGATTAAATACTTTATATGATTGTATCTGTTTCAAAATGTTTATCAATGGAATTAGAAGATAAGATCAAATGATTGAATTATCAGATATATTGAATTATGATTACAAGTCTCTGTTGAAAGGCCCACATTGATTTAAAAAATCTTTCTATTTTAACAATATTCGGAAAATGGTAAAGTAATTTATAAATAGGAACAAATTGTCAATCATTGAGAACTAGACAAAGGATAGTGGAAGATTGAATCTCATAAAGACTCGATTGATCTATTTAGTTTCAAACGTACAAAAACGTTTTCAGTTTAAAAAGAACTTTATTATTAAAACGTATATAACTTTTATAAATATCTAGAACCACTTTTGACAACTCATTACTTAACTAGTATGATAAAGATAATGATATTTATATTTTATTTTATTAAATATATATAATGATTTAAATTAATATTATATATATTTATACGCGTATTATACGTACATAGTTTTATACTTTTACTATACTTAAACTTTACCTTTACTTTATTTTTACTTTACTTTAACTTTAATAATTCACTTTAATAATTCATACTTAATAATTTACTTTAATAATTCATACTTTAATAATTCACTTTAATAATTCATACTTTAATAATTCACTTTAATAATTCATACTTTAATAATTCACTTTAATAATTCATACTTTAATAATTTACTTTAATAATTCAAAAATCTATTATAAATAGAATTCAATAGGTTTCATTATTTCATAGAAACTTGAAAATATTTTTCTCTAAACTCTCTCAATCGATTTACATATATATATTTACTCCGTATTATTTCAAGATATTATTAGTATACATAAAATATTATGACGGAGTGCTGTCCGAGTGATTTCGAAATTCTTTTTCGAGTAGGATAGGATTAAGGAAATTATGGGTTATAGCTACGGAGGTGATTGAGTATGGTTTACGGGTATGCTCGTGAGGTCAATATAGTGTTTATCATTTCCGTTGCGTCTACGTACCTTTCCTGCAATATTGAATCTCAATATTGATACGTGAGTACTCATAATTTAACTTTTACATACTAATAGTGTATCCCTGACTAGTGCTCGAGTATTTAGGATTATGCATGCTTGTACTTTTGATATTGCCCTTAGACAGGTTAGGTTGAATCTTGAATTAGTTACACTTGCGGTTGAGATAAGGTATAAGGTATGCATGTCCTTGGAAAGCTAGCGAAAAATTAAGAACTTTTCCTTTAGATATCGAATGGTTTCGATGAACGGATTAGAAGTTATAATCAATTGAATTTTCGATATTTTTATTAAAAATGATTATTATTATTATCGTCGTTTTTATCGTCGTTCTAGTTTTATCTTATTATTATCATTATTATTATCTTTATCAATAAAAGGGATTTATCATTAAAAATTGTTATTTTTTTTATTACTATCGTTATTATCGTTAAAGTTATAATTAGTATTATTATTATTATCCAATTATTATTATTATTATTATTATTATTATTATTATTATTATTATTATTATTATTATTGGTATTATTATTATTATTATTATCATTATTAATATATATATCATTATTTAAAAATAGTCATTGTTATTGTTATTATTATTATTACTATATTATCATTAAGATAATTATTAGTATTATTGTTAATAATGTTATAGTAACTATCATTATTAATATTAGTGTAATTAAAACAAATATTTGTAACACCTAATTATTTTGATTACTATTATTATCATTATTAAGAACACGATATAAAAGACGATTACAAGCTATTAAACGAAACGATTAGGAAATAATGGGTAAGAGTTTCATGATGAAATTAAAATATTATAAGATATTTATTTAGATAAAATTATCATTCTTATTATTTTTATCATTACTATTATTATTAAAAGTATCGTTAGTATTAACACTATCATTTTAACAAAAATTTTCATTTTAATAGAAATGTCATTGTTACTATAAAATATCAGTATTATTATTATTTTAAATAGAATTATTATTTTAAAAATAATATTAAAAATTATCGTAAATATTAAAGTTATCATAATTAGAATTATCGTTTTATCATAATGTCATCTTAGTAATTATAAATATTGATATTTTTATAATAATAATTATTATTATTATAAAATAATACAACTTTTACTTACTATCATTATAGATATTATTTTATCAAATAAATATGTGATACAAACATATTTTACTACGTGTAATAACTTACTTTAATAATACCTATCATATTATCTTTATGATATTAAATGAACCCTATAAATTTTATTACTTAAATATATATAAAAGTATATTTTATTATATAAATTTAATATAAAATTTTATTTATTAATAAATAGATTATATTATTTACTCTAATAAATCTTTTAAAAATATTTAAAAATATAAAACGACGATATTTAAACTATATATTAATCATGTATAGATTTTTGGAAATTATTTTGAGTCAAATTTACTTTTGTTGACTTTTGCATATTAGTCTCGAGCATTAGGATTGTGGTACACTATGACTTGACCTAATTTGTTAGACAAATATTGACCAACACATAAATATATATAATTAATTTAGGTTCGTGAATCCGAGGCCAACCTTGCACTTGTTCAATGACGTTATATGTATTTTTACTACGAAATACAGTATGGTGAGTTTCATTTGCCTTTTTACCCTTTATATTTTTGGGACTGAGAATACATGCGCTTTTATAAATGTTTGACGAAATAGACACAAGTAATTGAAACTACATTCTATGGTTGAATTATCGAAATCGAATATGCCCCTTTTTATTAAAGTCTGGTAATCTAAGAATTAGGGAACATACACCCTAATTGACGCGAATCCTAAAGATAGATCTATTGGGTCTAACAAACCCCATCCAAAGTACCGGATGCTTTAGTACTTCGAAATTTATATCATGTCCGAAGGAGGATCCCGGAATGATAGGGGATATTCTTATATGTATCTAGTTAATGTCGGTTACCAGGTGTTCACCATATGAATGATTATTTTTGTCTCTATGCATGGGACGTATATTTATGAGAATTGGAAATGAAATTCTTGTGGTCTATTAAAATGATGGAAATAAATGATTATGATAAACTAATGAACTCACCAACCTTTTGGTTGACACTTTAAAGCATGTTTATTCTCAGGTGTTAAAGAAATCTTCCGCTGTGCATTTGCTCATTTTAAAGATATTACTTGGAGTCTTTCATAGCATATTTCGAAGAACGTTGCATTCGAGTCATTGAGTTCATCAAAGATTATTATTAAATCAATTTATAGTTGGATAGTGAATATTATGAAATGGTATGCATGCCTGTCAATTTTCGATGTAAAGAAAGATTGTCTTTTAAAAACGAATGCAATGTTTGTAAAATGTATAATATAGAGGTCAAATACCTCGCAATGTAATCAACTATTGTGAATCGTTTATAATGTATATGAACGGGTCCTTTCAGTTGGTATCAGAGCGGTGGTCTTAGCGAACCAGGTCTGCATTAGTGTGTCTAACTGATAAGTCATTAGGATGCATTAGTGAGTCTGGACTTCGACCGTGTCTACATGTCAAAAGTTTTGCTTATCATTTCTAGTCGGAAATCATCTGCTTATCATCCTTAGGAAATTACTTGCTTATCATTATTAGTCTAAACACATCTTGCTACATTAATTGCATGAGTAGTGTATAGATAAAATTCATATCTTAGCGTATCTGCTAAATCATATCTTATCGTATCTGTTACTTTAAACTTTGTCTGACATATTCCTTAAATTCCTCCGTAATCTACGAAATCTTTTTATCTATATATATAGATATTCTATGTAATTAGAATACCATTCGATAGCCGAAAAATCATTTCATATCAAAAAATCCTTTATTCAATCGTACGAAATGGAATTCGTCATTAGTTCAAGTTCCTCAGATTATGAAATGGAATCCCACTCAAGCTCCGAAAGCAGTGTGACCAGAATGGATCAACCAATCAGTCATCACATATTCTGGATGAATTGGGGATGGGTTCGTAGCCTCCTAAATCATTGGAGACAAGAAGAAGGTGATCCCTTCCATCCACCACATTGTCCTTTTGACGAAGAACCTGAAGCACTTACCGGAGAACCTGTCCGAAACACTATTTTCTCTCTCATTTCCAGAGTATCTCGTCACGATTATATACTACATCAAATTCTAGATATTATTTATCCGCTTGTCCGAACCGACAATCATCCCGGTGTAATAGAAGAAGTCAACGAGCTTCGCGTTTGGGTAGTGGCTTTGGAGAATATGGTGCAAAGGTTACAAACACCAGCAGCAGCACCAGCAGCATAATCAGTATCACCAACATCAACGTCAACAGTACCATTACCACCCCCAACCACAACCGCGTCGTAAACCTCAACTCCACAATCTGTCCCACGAGTATCAAGGTCATACGTCCTATAAATAACATGGAAGACCAACAACAACAAACGATGAAGTATTAATTCATGACTTCATCGGAGAAATATTTTACGGTGATTATGTAATCTCTAAAATTTTAGAGATTACTTATTCTATATCTAACCATAAATCAGAAGAGTAGACCGAAATGACAAAAGAAATCCTGACCAGAATGGTGCACGATTTACAAACTAGACTTGTTTTACCAACAGCATCAACAGTACCGCCAGCATCACCAGCATCGTCAGTGTTGTCAGCATCAGCATTAGCAGCACCTATAACCTCACAAGCTCTGTCAGTTCAAGAATCACCGCGGACATCATTATGAATCAACAACGAGTATATTGTATCAACGAGTTATGAAGAATTAACTCATTTCCACTGAAGGATTTATATGTATATCTTATATATAAATCTTTAAACCATAATAAATCTTTCCGTACTAAGCTATTATGTGTGAATCTTAACTACTCGGTTAATTCATATTACTAATATGCAATAATGCACGTCCTTCGTCCGCAACTTAACTATCGTTAACTACAACCTCTGTCTCAATTCAATAAATTCCAATTCATAATAAATCAAGTGTATTATTCAAATATATGTTGATTTTACACTTTCATCATCAATGTACTCGAAACTTTTCAGATAACATCATTCGCACTTTGCGAAGTTCACAAGAATTTAATGAAAACCAACATCATGCCCCAAAAAATAACGAAGTATTGATTCATAATTTCAATATTATTGAAGTAATACTTATGTAATCTCTAAAGCCTTTAAGGGATTATTCAATTCTAGTTTCAACCGTAAATTAAATGAGTTTAATTTAATATTAACTCATTAAATCGATGTTACATCTGAAGAAAAAATACATATATATATATATATATATATATATATATATATATATATATATATATATATATATATATATATATATATATATTTTCAAAAAGACTGTAATAAAAATTCTTTTGTACAAAATATTAATTGTGAAATATTTTTTTAACGGGTAGGTAATACCCGAGAGATATATAAATTCATAATTAATATGTTACATTCTTCGAATCTGATTCAGCAATCATCAACTATACTCACTATTTTCTCAAACAATATATATTCTTTTATAGAAATCAAAACAACCATACTCATTCAAAATTTAATTGCATATTCTGATTTTGAAATCTCAGAATTCAACTCGAGATATGATCGAAATCATCACTCTTAGATCCTTACATCTTTCACAAGCTATACTTTGACTTCAAAACTGTGTTAGAACATCATATGTATATTAACGATTACAATCTGTGTTCAAAACCCTTCGAAATTCCTGAAGACACTTCAAATAATAAACAATCGAGATGATGATCCAACCACATATTAACCACAGTCTTGCATCTGAAAAGCTCTCGAAACCAGAGTCATAATTTAACATGTATCCGTGTCTGACCCTTTGGCATTTATTAGAAAAAATAACTTTGCGATTCCTTTTCAAATTAGTCAGTTTTGTCACAACTTTAGCAAGTCAACTTCGACTTTTCAGTTGAAACAGTCTTATTATAACCTTGATTTAGACGTTGCCCTTTCGTCATCGTTATCGGAGAACCTTTTATGTCTCACCACATTAAAAATAAACTTACCAACAACTTCACTGATCTTTGACTTTCCGAAAAGTCAATATATTTATCGAAACCCCATCATTTACTCATCCGCATCTTGTAACAAGAATTGTCATGCCAATTACTGGGAATCAGCAATTAGTATTTTGAAATCTTGCAGCATGTATCTGCCAATAGTTATAGGTGTATATATAACGTCTATCTCCTAGACTTATATACTTTGAATGTGAAGTTTCTGAAAAACACCCTAAACTGCGAACTAGTTCTCCAAAGTTTGGAAAATGCTGATGAAGCAGCAAAAACTGTAAACGACCTTAACAGTCAAAAGTTCGATAATAAAGGATAGTGTGTTGGAAAAGCTTAGAAAAAGAGAAGGTTTGGAACTGGAAAATGGATTAAACAAACCATGAAGGAGGCTATGGACAAATCACAAAGACTAAACCTGCCTTCAAAGAGTCCAAATGATTCAGTGTCTGCTGAAATTATTATCAAATACCTTACTCCTGACTCTAAACCCTTGTGAATAATATTCTTCATCATCCTCTGATCTTAGATATTCTAAAATATCATCATATCTTTCATTATAAATATCCTCCATATTTCTGAAGATATTTTCTTAATTTTTCTTATTTGAAATCATTTACCTCTTCGTGCTATCTGTATTACATCATAAAAGAAACTATTTTAGTTTCTAAATTCTGAAACATTCAAGATTAAAATAGGAATATTTTGAAGTAGTGTTGGGAACTGAAGCATGAATTAGTATAATATAATGACACTTGATCAACGTGATTATATTACAGTAAGTCATGCTGAGTTTCTAAATGGAACGTGATGATTCACAGATCATAACATCATCATGTGCCATGTTATACGACTCTTGTATTCTATTTAACCTCTAAAATATCAAGAAAATATTTCTTGATGATTCGGCCTTTTCCAAGGTATTCTAGTAATTTGACAAGTCAAGATCGTGCCATCACAATTTCCTTACTAGAACATTAACAATGTTCATTCCGAAATTCATATCTGTTAATTCTGGACCATTACAAGCGGTGCTTAATCGCAAGAAGAAGAAACGAAAGGACAAAACTCCGAAATAGAAATTGGGGTATAAATTGCAGCAAATAAAAGAGAGCATTAACTGTGAATGATAATGATTATAGAAGACAGAAGCAAAGACTTTGAAATATAAGGGAACATATAAAGCCCAACGATAAACCAGAAATTATAAACCATATATATCGATGCATATAGCAATATAAAGACACGGGAGAACCATAAACACTATAAACCCAAGAGTATAGTAGAAGTAAATAGATTCTTCCGGCGGTAGATGAAAAAGAAGAATGACCGATATGAAAGTTAGAAGTATATCGAGAATCAGAACTGGATGGAGCATATTGATGAATACTTTAAAATATGAGTTGAGGGGGAAAGAATAGAAGGTGATGAAACATGACTAGGAACTTAGAAATCAACAGATTTAACTCACACAATGGCGGAATAAGTGAATCAAACCCTCTAGTGAACAGGTTAAGTTTTTTTTTTTTTGATTAATTTAGTCAAACCACAACTAAATCAAGTGTGATTAGATCAACACCTAGAGCTATTATTCACCACCTGGGTGATTTGGATTGAGAGAGAATCGGAGGAGCTCACTAGATCTGAGTGTGTGTAACAAATGAGAGGCTTAACCTAAAATGAAGAATATAAGACTTTATATACCCCTGCTGTTGACTCACCCATACGATTCATTCATCACACGTACGAGTTGGCTTCATCAGCCGTACGGGTGATCACTCACTCGTGTCTTCTCATTTAGGTTGTAATTGTGACTTAACTCAGCATCAACCATGCGTATGAGCCTGTCAGCCGTACTAATGAGGCTTCACTCGTACGTCTGACTAAGTCTAACATAGTCAAACATCTAAATCTCGTTCCTGCAGTTCCTGTAACCACATACAAACACGGATAGTATAATAACGAGCAATCATGGTGGCCTGTAAACTATTGTACCTGCAATGGACGTGGGTAGATGTCTAGGGACTTGCATAAAATGCATCAACGGAAGGTGTGAGTTGTAAGGAAATGAAGGAGGTGAATTTATAAGAAAATCTCCGACAGAACAATTAAAATGGACGATCACATTTAAAGCGGATCCTAATTCCCTTGATTACCGGAGAGTCAAATCTTATTAAGAAGATTTTCTTCAAATCCCTTAAAATCTGGGAATCAGTCATATCTACGTCAAATGATAAGATGAATCTACACTTACTCATTTCACTCTTCTATGTTAGCTTCATTCGTACTATTCATATAAATGGATTGTTTATCCAAATTATTCGCTGATAATAAAACTCTAATTTTCAGCCCGTATGCATCATGAAAACATACTTATTATCATTCACGACCTTTCCACTTAAATTTCGGGACGAAATTTCTTTAACGGGTAGGTACTGTGACAACCCGGAAATTTCCAACCAAATTTACACTTTAATCTTTATATGTTTCCGACACGATAAGCAATATTTGTTAAGTTAAATTTCAAGAATTTTAAACTATGTTCATACATTCATTCAACCTCGACCAAGTTCCAACGATTCACGAACCATTAAACGAATATGATTATATATGTATATGTGTATATATGTTATAACTTGAAACGTAAACAAAATATTAGATTAAATACTTTATATGATTGTATCTGTTTCAAAATGTTTATCAATGGAATTAGAAGATAAGATCAAATGATTGAATTATGATTACAAGTCTCTGTTGAAAGGCCCACATTGATTTAAAAAATCTTTCTATTTTAACAATATTCGGAAAATGGTAAAGTAATTTATAAATAGGAACAAATTGTCAATCATTGAGAACTAGACAAAGGATAGTGGAAGATTGAATCTCATAAAGACTCGATTGATCTATTTAGTTTCAAACGTACAAAAACGTTTTCAGTTTAAAAAGAACTTTATTATTAAAACGTATATAACTTTTATAAATATCTAGAACCACTTTTGACAACTCATTACTTAACTAGTATGATAAAGATAATGATATTTATATTTTATTTTATTAAATATATATAATGATTTAAATTAATATTATATATATTTATACGCGTATTATACGTACATAGTTTTATACTTTTACTATACTTAAACTTTACCTTTACTTTATTTTTACTTTACTTTAACTTTAATAATTCACTTTAATAATTCATACTTTAATAATTTACTTTAATAATTCATACTTTAATAATTCACTTTAATAATTCATACTTTAATAATTCACTTTAATAATTCATACTTTAATAATTCACTTTAATAATTCATACTTTAATAATTTACTTTAATAATTCAAAAATCTATTATAAATAGAATTCAATAGGTTTCATTATTTCATAGAAACTTGAAAATATTTTTCTCTAAACTCTCTCAATCGATTTACATATATATATTTACTCCGTATTATTTCAAGATATTATTAGTATACATAAAATATTACGACGGAGTGCTGTCCGAGTGATTTCGAAATTCTTTTTCGAGTAGGATAGGATTAAGGAAATTATGGGTTATAGCTACGGAGGTGATTGAGTATGGTTCACGGGTATGCTCGTGAGGTCAATATAGTGTTTATCATTTCCGTTGCGTCTACGTACCTTTCCTGCAATATTGAATCTCAATATTGATACGTGAGTACTCATAATTTAACTTTTACATACTAATAGTGTATCCCTGACTAGTGCTCGAGTATTTAGGATTATGCATGCTTGTACTTTTGATATTGCCCTTAGACAGGTTAGGTTGAATCTTGAATTAGTTACACTTGCGGTTGAGATAAGGTATAAGGTATGCATGTCCTTGGAAAGCTAGCGAAAAATTAAGAACTTTTCCTTTAGATATCGAATGGTTTCGATGAACGGATTAGAAGTTATAATCAATTGAATTTTCGATATTTTTATTAAAAATGATTATTATTATTATCGTCGTTTTTATCGTCGTTCTAGTTTTATCTTATTATTATCATTATTATTATCTTTATCAATAAAAGGGATTTATCATTAAAAATTGTTATTTTTTTTATTACTATCGTTATTATCGTTAAAGTTATAATTAGTATTATTATTATTATCCAATTATTATTATTATTATTATTATTATTATTATTATTATTATTATTATTATTATTATTATTATTATTATTATTATTATTATTATTATTATTATTATTATTGGTATTATTATTATTATTATTATCATTATTAATATATATATCATTATTTAAAAATAGTCATTGTTATTGTTATTATTATTATTACTATATTATCATTAAGATAATTATTAGTATTATTGTTAATAATGTTATAGTAACTATCATTATTAATATTAGTGTAATTAAAACAAATATTTGTAACACCTAATTATTTTGATTACTATTATTATCATTATTATGAACACGATATAAAAGACGATTACAAGCTATTAAACGAAACGATTAGGAAATAATGGGTAAGAGTTTCATGATGAAATTAAAATATTATAAGATATTTATTTAGATAAAATTATCATTCTTATTATTTTTATCATTACTATTATTATTAAAAGTATCGTTAGTATTAAAACTATCATTTTAACAAAAATTTTCATTTTAATAGAAATGTCATTGTTACTATAAAATATCAGTATTATTATTATTTTAAATAGAATTATTATTTTAAAAATAATATTAAAAATTATCGTAAATATTAAAGTTATCATAATTAGAATTATCGTTTTATCATAATGTCATCTTAGTAATTATAAATATTGATATTTTTATAATAATAATTATTATTATTATAAAATAATACAACTTTTACTTACTATCATTATAGATATTATTTTATCAAATAAATATGTGATACAAACATATTTTACTACGTGTAATAACTTACTTTAATAATACCTATCATATTATCTTTATGATATTAAATGAACCCTATAAATTTTATTACTTAAATATATATAAAAGTATATTTTATTATATAAATTTAATATAAAATTTTATTTATTAATAAATAGATTATATTATTTACTCTAATAAATCTTTTAAAAATATTTAAAAATATAAAACGACGATATTTAAACTATATATTAATCATGTATAGATTTTTGGAAATTATTTTGAGTCAAATTTACTTTTGTTGACTTTTGGATATTAGTCTCGAGCATTAGGATTGTGGTACACTATGACTTGACCTAATTTGTTAGACAAATATTGACCAACACATAAATATATATAATTAATTTAGGTTCGTGAATCCGAGGCCAACCTTGCACTTGTTCAATGACGTTATATGTATTTTTACTACGAAATACAGTATGGTGAGTTTCATTTGCCTTTTTACCCTTTATATTTTTGGGACTGAGAATACATGCGCTTTTATAAATGTTTGACGAAATAGACACAAGTAATTGAAACTACATTCTATGGTTGAATTATCGAAATCGAATATGCCCCTTTTTATTAAAGTCTGGTAATCTAAGAATTAGGGAACAGACACCCTAATTGACGCGAATCCTAAAGATAGATCTATTGGGTCTAACAAACCCCATCCAAAGTACCGGATGCTTTAGTACTTCGAAATTTATATCATGTCCGAAGGAGGATCCCGGAATGATAGGGGATATTCTTATATGTATCTAGTTAATGTCGGTTACCAGGTGTTCACCATATGAATGATTATTTTTGTCTCTATGCATGGGACGTATATTTATGAGAATTAGAAATGAAATTCTTGTGGTCTATTAAAATGATGGAAATAAATGATTATGATAAACTAATGAACTCACCAACCTTTTGGTTGACACTTTAAAGCATGTTTATTCTCAGGTGTTAAAGAAATCTTCCGCTGTGCATTTGCTCATTTTAAAGATATTACTTGGAGTCTTTCATAGCATATTTCGAAGAACGTTGCATTCGAGTCATTGAGTTCATCAAAGATTATTATTAAATCAATTTATAGTTGGATAGTGAATATTATGAAATGGTATGCATGCCTGTCAATTTTCGATGTAAAGAAAGATTGTCTTTTAAAAACGAATGCAATGTTTGTAAAATGTATAATATAGAGGTCAAATACCTCGCAATGTAATCAACTATTGTGAATCGTTTATAATGTATATGAACGGGTCCTTTCAAGTTACCTCTACCTTCAAAGGCTCGATCAACACAGTAATAGTCAACTTAAGCTTAGCACAGAAATCTAACAACATAAATGTCCTATTTGCAACAGAATCAAACAATACATGAGCAGGTATTGAGTTGATTAGGAACATACCGGTGATCACATCGTCAGTTGCAGCAACTGTCTCAACTGACATCTGAAAAGCTCTGGCCTCTGCTGTTGGAGGGTTCTTCCTCTTTTGCCAGCTCGAGGCAGTAGACTCTCCGGCTGATGTAGAATACACCCCTGACCATGCCCCGGAACTCACTTTTTGAAGATGTACAAATAACTGAACGATGACCTATCTGATGATAATTCTAACATACATTCCCCGGGAATGAACACGCTTGGGACTCATGCCCTACAATACCACATCTTAAACATCTTCTCATCGCCTATGAACACGGACCACCGTGTGAAGACTTATAAACTTGACACCACTCTTTCTTACCTGATCCAGACACCAACCCGCTCTGATTATTCTTACCCTTCTGTCTATACCTAAACGATTTCTTTGACTTTGAACTTAACTGACTGGTAGCCTGACTTGCTTGGGACATCACATTCCCCACTTCCATACTCCTAGCAGCCTTAACATCGCTTTCAACCATCTTATCCATAATAAAGGCCTGAGACAATGACGTTGCTGCTCTCACTGAGGTTGGTAAAATAATATTGACAAAATGCTTAATTCTACATGTTCGTCTGGCACCCACTGCTGTATTAATCGCAACTTATCCATGTATTGTGCAATTACCTCATCAATCGTCATCTGAGGTGTCATCTTCATTTTTAAAAATTCCATCTTTATACGATTCATATCAAAGGGATTACAATATTGTTCACAAATATTTCCAGAGAATTGTTCCCATTTGACTTGACTCACTTGCTCTTTCGGAATACTAGAGATAAGATCATCTCACCAATCATAGCCCTATCTTTCAATACCCTACTTGCATATGTAACTCACAGCTCTGGTTCACATTGACAAGCTTCTAATGCTCTTTCAACTTCCTTTAACTAGTTTAAGGTTTCTATCGGGTTAGGGCTTCCTGAATACATAGGAGGTTTACAATAAAGGAATTGTTTATAAGTACATTTCTTCTTGGGTTGCAAAAAATGGTTGTTGGAACATTTTCATTTGATACGGATTTACCATCATCAGATTTTGGTAAGGAAAGGTATACTGAGGTGGCATATAGTACAGTGAAGGCATTTGGTTCTAATTTGGGTATGGAAACTAGGCTAGAGTATTGTTCACATTTGGTACAGTCTGTGATTCTGCGGTTGGGAATCTCGGTGGTGTATTATCATTTTCCGCGGGATGTGCTTACTCAAGTTCTGCCACTCTATCCTGAGTCTCTTTCAGTTTACTTTCTAACTCCAGAATATATTCCAGCTGGTCATTTTTCAACACAGCACCTTCATCAAGTGCTCTAAACGTTCCGGGGTTCGAATGGTCAGTAGCGTTCACATCCCTGTCACCCATACCTGTGCTACAAAATAGCTTACACAAAAGCTTAGTGGATAAATGGTTAGTGTCATGACCCGAAAAATTTCGACTAATTTTGAACCAAACTCACGATACGATTTCATAATTCTGACATGATAAGCAAAGTCCGTTATGTTGCGTCTCAAAATTTTTGAACCATTTTCGTACATTCATTTAACCTTCGACCATTCCCGATGATTCACGAACAACTATATAAATAGATACATATAGATATTATTGAAATAATATATGATTAAATTGTTAGAATTAAATATGTAAAATAATATGAGATGTAATGGAAACTATATTTATAAATATATAGATATATATAATTATGTATATAAATATTACTTGTAAATATATAAAGTTATATTAAATCTCTTTGTTTAAAAATATATATAATATATTTGTTTTAGTAATTAAACTTGCTATTTTAAAACTGTTTATATATAGAATGAGAATATATTAAAAATAAATGATTTCGAGCTTAATTAGTAAACGTCAGTAACACTCGGTTGACGTTTTGTTAGTTTTAATATAGATATAATACATGTTCATGAAGGATTGAAATAAAAGTTGAACTGTAAATTGATTGCGAAGATCTTAGATTTGTTAAATATATTTTTAACTTTCTAAAGTACTCCGTACACATAAATTGGAACAGAAAATAAATAATTATCAAACCTTTTTGATCAGGTTTCAAACAGTTAATGAGTGAAATAATTAAATACATTTAATCTAAAAATTTGGGATTTTTAGGAACACTTTTATACGTTAACTGTTTAGCATTGGACACGATATAGCATTCCGTGAAAAACTGTCGGTAACATCAGTCCCAAGAATTAAGGCTGCTTTGTGTTTCTCCTTTTCATCCCACGTTTTATTGTCAAGATGATTATTATTATATTATTAATTTAACTTTATTAATATGTATATGTTATGCCTACTGCATTTGACTTATCTATCTCTCTTTTATCCTATATAGACATATACATATATACATCGTAAGTTTCATTATTACCCACGACTTGTTCACACCGGAGGTCGTAAACAAAGCTAGAAACCTTTCATATATTAAAAGCTACAATCTCACACACATATGCACAAACTCATTAGTACGAAGTTATGCAAACAAAATCACACACCTACAAATTCATATCGATTACCTTTCATGACTATAATCACCACAAAATCCCAACTCAAAACCCATTTGATTTTGGCCAAGAATCAAACTTTTAATCGAGCACCATGGTTAAAATCACCTTCGGCCACCACGATCTTACCATCTCCACCACCTTCGACAACACCCGTCACCATCTTCAACAAACCCATTTCATTTTTCATGTTCTTGCTCGATGAAACAAACTCGCCATCAACCACTCCGACCACTATCTTCTTCATCACCTATATATATATATATATATATATATATATATATATATATATATATATATATATATATATATATATATATATATATATATATATATATATTTCTTATTTCTTGCTTGATGAGATCACCACAACAAAACACCGTCTACCGCCACCACATCTCTAACACTACCACCACCTTCTATCACTTCAATCTACCACCATCTCATGATAAGAAATCACGTATGCTTTCTTTTCTATTTTCAGTTCAACTCGAACACCTAACTAAACCTATCACCCTTGATCGACAACTATCATCATCTCTGTAGTGACCCGAACTTTTCCATAATTATATATATTAAATGATATCTAATATTAACATGATTAAATGTTTCCAACAGGTTAAGCAATCAAACTAGTTAAGACTTGATTATTTGTTATGAGTTTCATGTAGACAATTGACCACCCAAGTTGACCGGCGATTCACGAACGTTAAAACTTGTAAAACGACATGATGATATATATATATGGACATATATATGGTTAACATGAGAGTATGATATGTAATAATCTCACTAAGTATATTAACAATGTGTGAAAAACATAAAAATGAGAATATTGAATTATGAAGCTCGAAATGATATACATAACGATTATCGTTATAATAACGTCTTACTAAATACATATGTATTGTAATAAGATATTGATATACTATATTTAACATGATAAAATGATAATTAAGTATATCATTGAGTGTATTAACAATGAACTATACAAGTAAGATGAGACTACTAACTTAAGGATTTCAAAACAATATATATATGTAACGATTATCGTTGTAATAGTATTTTAATATATATATATATATATATATATATATATATATATATATATATATATATATATATATATATATATATATATATATATATATATATATATATATATATATATATATATTTATATATGATGTTAAGATATATTCATACACCATGTTATCATATTAACATAACAATTTAACATCTCATTTAAGTATAATAACAATGAATTAATTACATTTAACAAGATCGTTAACTTAATGGTTTCAAAACAACACTTACATGTAACGACTAACGATGACTTAACGACTCAGTTAAAATGTATATACATGTAGTGTATTTAGATGTATTAGTACACTTTTGAAAGACTTCAAGACATATATCAAAGTACTACTACTTAACAAAAATACTCACAATTACATCCTCATTCATTTTCATCAAAAATTCTACTAGTATGCACTCGTATTCGTACTCGTACAATACCCAGCTCCTAGATGTATATACTATTGGTATATACACATAATAATTCAGCTCTTAGCAGCGCTAGATAGTCAAAAAACATGTGGAACCAAACATTTGGCTAATAGCATGAATTATTCACTAAAAATCAAATTACAACTTGCTTAAATGGACACCATGGTTCACGTCCCATTTCACTCACCCACACACTTGCAATTTTCAATTTTATTTCACTCATTTGATCTCTCTCTTGTTCTATGATGATGTTCTAAGTGTTTTTCACCATATTCATCAAAATCTACATCAATCTAGCTCATAAATCCAACCTTTGATCAACCTACAAAACAACTACTTAAGAACACTTCAATAACACTTTCAAGATTACTAGTTTACTTCCAAGCTTTCAAATCCATTCCAAGTAATCATCCAAGATCAAGAAACCTTTGTTAATTACAGTAGGTTATCTTTCTTATTCAAGGTAATATTCATATTCAAACTTTGATACAATTTCTATAACTATAACAATCTTATTTCGAGTGGAAATCTTACTTGAACTTGTTTTCGTATCATGATTCTGCTTCAAGAACTTTCAAGCCATCCAAGGATCCTTTGAAGCTAGATCTATTTTTCTCATTTCCAGTAGGTTTACAGGTAGTAATGATATTCATAACATCATTCGATTCATACATATAAAACCATCTTATACGAAGATTTAAACTTGTAATCACTAGAACATAGTTTAGTTAATTCTAAACTTGTTCGTTAAACAAAGTTAATCCCTCTAACTTGACTTTTAAAATCAACTAAACACATGTTCTATATCTATATGATATGCTAACTTAATGATTTAAAACCTGAAAACAAGAAGTGAAGGTATTTCGTATGCCCGAGAGACATATTAAATTAATGTGGCTAATGTGTTATGATCCAAGTCGGGTCATACCCAATAACAAGCTTACCAACACTTTATATGTATTTAATCTTAACGATTGGATCGTTAAACAAATACGCGACACTTGAACTTTAGAAAATCGGTTTTCTACAATATCATCACTTGAGATAAATTATTTGGATAATTTATGTATATTAAGGATTTAATTATTTATAGGTATAAATAATTATGTTGTGTTATATTTTATAAAATGGTTTATAAAATGAAAGTAACTTAATAAATAACATGGGTTTTATTACTTGTATATAAATAACAAGTTTTATAAAAATTAAATGCCTTATAAAACCCTTGTTGGTGGACGTTTTTAGAGACCCAAGACACAACACCCATGCTCTATTTTGTTGCTTTTAATACTACACATTCCTTAAGACATGCAAGCATCCTTTTTGCTAGAGGTTACGACTTAAGTAAGAGAGTCTTGTGACTTCAAAAATACTGCATTTTGCTCTCCCCATTTGCTGTGTTCTGGCCGTGAATTAGCAAAGGAAAGAAGGCAGTTTTTGCTTGCAAATTTAGCTAATTCAAGTGTCTAAAATCCTAACTAATTAAAGGTGGTGTTGGTGCACAAAAGGCTTGGGGTATTACACACTTGAGGCTTCAAATTAGAAGCTATTTTCTCCATCATCTTCTTCTTCATATCCTGTTGTCCATTCAGCTCATTACTCACCATTGAAGAGGTATAATCTTCTTCTTTTACTTGTATTATATGTAAGTATGATTCCAAGACTTGATATTAGTATGGAATTTAACAAAATGGTTTTATATATATACTTGTTCTATTAATGCTTCCGCTCGTATTAACTATCTTAAAATTGGTTTTATGATTGAGTAAACTACATGAACATGTTGTTTTGAATCTTGTTAAATTCCATCAATGGTATCTAGAGCCGAAGTCTATGGATTATGCTTCTTATATGGTCTTTAAACCCACTATATTTGCATTCCAAGTACATGCATGAAAATGGAATACAAAATTGTCGGGTTTGGGTGGGTATGTATTTTGGCCGAATTTTAGGAGTCCCAAAAGTGGGTTTTGGGCTCTTCTATTTGGTTCATATTTGGTTGTATGATGATGTTCACAATCTAAGCCTTGGCCTTGTGTTTGGTTGTATGTTTGATGATTATTTATTATTCATTTGGTATGTAATATTAATTCATTCATTTGGTTTGTAATATTTATTCATTTGGTTATATAATTTATTTTATATTTGGTATGTAAAATAGATTAGGTTGTATTTTCATTTTCTAGAGAAAAATGTATTAGGATATATTTTTTGTAAAGAGTATGAAGATGCAAAAGATGGAGCAAAAGAAGAACACATGCATTTGGATGCAAGATTTAGTGGGAGATGTTAAATCTCCTACTTTGTGTTATGACCCATTAACCGGTGACATTTGTTTTCGGCTAAACAAATGTCCACCAAAAGGCTAGATTGTGAACATATTATTTTTGCATGTGTGGTTGTTTTGTTGTTTGATTATAGATTGTATGTTTGGTTGCTACAAATTAATCACACAAGTTAACAACAAACTAAAAATTTAATTGGTTAAATTAGACGTTATTAACAACATGCAAAATGACAATTTAAATGGTTAAATTGAAATGGCAAAAGGACATTAATAAATGGTTGTTAAGAACACATAATAATTGGTTATTAAAACACATATAAAATGATTTATATCAAATCAAGTAATTGGCTTAATTTCAAGACATGAAAATGGATTTTCATATAAACCATACACTAAATGCATGTTGGTGTATGGTGTAAATGTTTTCTTAAACTAGAATTAACGAAAACTTAAAATCCCTTAATCGACAAGGCAAACAAGTTAAACGCCATCCTTTTGTGTGACACTTGAAAATATTAGGAAACTCATAATGGGATAAAGGTCACCTAACCGTTGTGAGCAAACTAATATGATTGAGGTAAATTTCGCACACTTGTGGGATAAAGGTCACCTAATCACTTGGATGTTAAATTTATACGTTTACACAAGTAGGACGACTTGATTTGGGAATCATGAACTTAGGGTCACCGAAGCATGAGGAACAAATAGGCGTTGATGGGATGAATATGCCATGCAAAAGGATTGCATGATCCCATAATTTAGAAGTTGCAAAAGGATTGCAATTGTCATATAAATGACTACCTAGCTAAATCAAATAACGGGATAAAGGTCACCTAACCGAAATTTGATTTACCGTTGGATTCTAATATTTAATAAGTCAATTAATTATAAAAGGGTATTGTTTATTAAATTTAAAATCGATACTTAAATGAACTTTGTTAATTTTGTAGATGGCCGCAAATAACAACAACATGCAAAATGCACCACTTAACCTAAACAACCTATCATTAAGGTCTCTCCTCGAGAAAGACAAACTCAACCATACGAACTTTATGGATTGGTTCCGTAATCTTAGGATTGTCCTCAAACTTGAGGATAAAGCGTATGTGTTGGAGGACCCTATTCCCGACCAACCGGATGAGGAAGATCTAGAGGGCATGGCTTATTATGACAAGTATTGCGCCGATTCGGTGCAAGTCGCTTGCCTAATGCTTGGGACTATGATACCCGAACTCCAAAAGGATTTCGAACATCATAGTGCATATGACATGATTACGCAATTGAAGGAGATGTTCCTTCAACAAGCACGTGTCGAGCACTTCGAAACGGTTCGAGCGCTACATGCATGTCGTATGGATGACACCCAATCCGTATCCTCTTATGTCCTCAAAATGAAAAGCCTTATTGATCGCGCAAACCGTCTTAATCTCAACATATCTAATGAGCTAGCCACCGATCTTATCCTAAACTCCTTGTCAAAGAGGTTTGACCAATTTGTAATTAATTACAATATGAATGGGATGGATAAGACCATTGGTGAACTTCATGGCATGTTAAGGACGGCCGAAACTAGCATGGGTAAGAGGGCTTCACCCGTGCTAATGATCAATGATGGTGGGTCCAAAGGTAATAACACCTCTAAGACAAAGGCGGCTAAGAGGAAAGGACCCGCCCATCAAGGCAAGGGAAAGGGGAGGATGGTTACCCCAACCAAAAACAAGAACAAGAAGCAAAAGGTTGCCGGACAAGCAAACCCCAAGGAAGACCCGTGCTTCGGTTGCGGTGAAGTGGGTCACTGGAAACGCAATTGCCCGGTCTACCTTAAGGAGTTGAAGGAAAAGAGGGATGCGGGGCAATCCTCAGGTAACATATATATGGTATATATAGAGCTTAGTATTACTTCTTCTAATACATGGGTATTAGACACTGGATGTGGAACTCACATTTGCAATTCTTTGCAGGGGTTCAAAAGAAGTAGCAAGCAAACGGGAACATCAAGTCTCTTTATGGGTAATGGAGCCAAAGTGCAAGTGAAGGCTCAAGGAGACTTTGTATTAAAGCTTCCAAGTGGTTTGGAACTTATTTTGAACAATGTTTTGTATGCACCGGATTTATGTCGAAACATTATTTCAGTTTTCCGTTTAAAACAATGAGGTTTTTATCTTAATTTTGTTAATGATGATATCCACGTTTATTTAGATAATGTATTCTATTTTAAGGCTTCACCTTCAAATGGAATTTATGAATTGGTTCATGATGACACATCATCTAGTAGCTCAATATACCATACTAGCACCAAGAAACTCAAAAGGGATTTGAGTGATTCCTACTTATGGAATTGTCGCCTTGGTCACATAAACAAGAAACGAATGCATACACTTCAAAAGAATGGCCTTTTGAAATCAAATGAACTAGACTCGTTTGATGTATGTGAATCTTGTTTACAAGGCAAAATGACTAAAGCACCTTTCAAAGGGACCTTTGAAAGGGCTAAGGACTTATTGGGATTAATACATTCGGATGTATGTGGACCCTTTAAGCCCATAACTAGGAATGGTGAAAGATACTTCGTTACTTTCATTGATGACTTCAGTCGTTTCGGATATGTCTACTTGTTAAGACATAAGGACGAAACTTTTGAAGCATTCAAAGAGTACCAAAGCGAAGTACAAAATCAACTCAATAAGACAATCAAGGTACTTCGTACCGATAGAGGAGGTGAATACCTAAGCGATGCTTTCCAAGATCATCTTAGGAGTTGTGGGATTATCTCACAACTTACTCCACCTGGAACACCCCAACTGAATGGAGTTTCCGAAAGGAGGAACCGAACCCTAATGGATATGGTTCGATCTATGATGGCTAGAAGCTTGTTACCTCTATCATTTTGGGGTTATTGTCTATGCTCCGCGGCTCGTATTTTAAATATGGCCCCAACCAAGAAAGTGGAACGAACACCTCATGAGATGTGGTTTGGAAAACCTCCATCTCTATCATACTTAAAGGTATGGGGATGTGAAGCTTATCCTAAGCGTTACGTCCCTAATAAGTTGAATGCTCGATCCACGAAGTGTATCTTCATAGGATATCCCAAGGATAATATGGGATATTATTTCTATGATCCATCCGAGCAGAATGTATTTGTTGCTCGGAAGGCGGAATTCCTTGAAACCAAGTTCCTAATGGAAGGAAGTAGTGAAAGGAAGATAGATCTTGAAGAGGTTCAAGATCAAGTAGAAGATACACAATTGGTTGACACTAGCACTCAACATGAAAATGTTGAGAGTGATCAAATGGATGATCAAAATACACAAGACGTTCGCAGATCTGGTAGGATTAGTAATCCTCCTGAGAGATATGGGTTTCTCATGGATGGTTGCTATGTGGTTGATTTGGATGAACCAATAAACTACCAAGATGCTTTATCAAGGATTGATAAAGATAAATGGCAGGAAGCCATGAACGCTGAGATGCAATCCATGTATGACAACCAAGTTTGGGAACTTGTTACACAACCTGCTGGCTCAAGGCTAGTTGATTGTAAATGGCTTTTCAAAATGAAAACCGACATACATGGAAACTTGGATACATATAAAGCTAGACTTATAGCAAAAGGTTTCACTCAAACTCAAGGGGTTGACTATGATGAAACTTTTTCGCCTGTGGCAATGCTAAAGTCTATTAGGATATTACTTGCCATTGTTGCTCATTATGATTATGAAATATGGCAAATGGATGTCAAGACCGCTTTCCTAAATGGATATCTTGTGGAAGATGTCTATATGGTTCAGCCTGAAGGTTTTGTTGATCCGAAATATCCTAAAAAGGTATGCAAGTTAAAGAAGTCAATCTACGGATTGAAACAAGCATCTAGAATGTGGAATCATCGTTTTAATGAGGAAGCCGAGAAATTTGGCTTCATTAAAAATGGTGATGAAGCTTGTGTATATAAGAAAGCTAGTGGGAGCACTATCATGTTCCTTGTACTATATGTGGATGATATATTGTTATTTGGAAATGATATTCCGGCAATGCAAGGAGTTAAAACTTGGATAAGTAAATGCTTCTCCATTAAGGATCTTGGAGAAGCACAATATGTTTTGGGGATTGAGATCTACAGGAATAGATCCAAGAAACTGATAGGTTTGAATCAAAGTGCATACATTGAAAAGATCTTGAAAAGGTTCAAGATGGAGAACTCTAAGAAAGGTTTGGTACCTATTCAAAGAGGAACACTCCTTAGTTCATCTCAGTGCCCCACCACGAAAGATGAACAAGAGAGAATGAAGAAAGTCCCATATGGGTCTGCCATTGGGTCAATCATGTATGCAATGATATGCACTAGACCGGATGTGTCATGCGCTCTTAGCCTGACAAGCAGATACCAGAATAACCCAGGAAACAGTCATTGGATTGCTGTTAAAAGTATATTGAAATACCTTAGGAGGACTAAGGATATGTTTCTAATATATGGGTCTGGTGAGGAGGAGCTCGCCGTGAAAGGTTACGTGGATGCGAGTTTCCAAACTAATCGTGATGATTCTCGATCACAATCCGGTTATGTCTTCACGTTAAATGGAGGTGCAGTCTCTTAGAAGAGTTCAAAACAGGATGTTGTTGCATTATCCACTACAGAGTCGGAGTACATCGCCTCATCATTGGCAGCTCATGAAGCTGCATGGATGAAGAAATTCATCGACGACTTAGGAGTAGTCCCTTCCATTCAGGACCCTCTTGAGATCTTTTGTGACAACGAGGGTGCGATTGCTCAAATCAAAGAACCTCGTGCTCACCAAAAGACCCGTCACATTGAGCGGAGATTCAACTACATAAGGGATGAAGTTGAAAAGGGAAAGATATGTATTCGCAAAGTTCACACAGATCTTAATATAGCGGATCCTCTCACGAAGCTCTTACATGGATCAAAACATGCAAGACATGTTTGTGCATTAGGGCTTCGATATTCTAGTGATTGGTCATGATCTGTTTTAAGTATTGTAACGGAACGAAATTGTTCAAACTCATTAATATATTTATGGTTTAATTTATTTTGAGTTAAGTTCCTATTTTGCATATTTTATCCATGAATAAGCAATTATTCTAAATTCCGTAGTCGATCACATTTGTGGGAGCAAGTGTGAGGTTTAGACTATTATGAACTTGGATTGGTATACATTCACGGGATGAATGTGGGGCAAGGTTGCAACCAAGGTTCATAGATATTTGTAGTATACAAATATTGGAAGACCCGCCCTCAAGATTTACTAAATGGAGCCTTTGTGGTTGATCACATGTAATCTTGAGTAAAGGCGAATATCATTGTATCCTCTGACCTGAGATACGTATTGGATTCGGATATTTACCAGGTATTGTGCCTTGATTCTTTCCTTCGCTATTCTGAAATATGGTAGTTCACAAGGAAGAGCTCAGGCATAATGCAAGGTACATATTTAGGACGTATGTAGTCAAGATGGAATTTGTCCCTCTTATTCGTTGAGAGTCAGATGTCTAAGGCCTGATAAAGTTAAATCTAGAAGAGAGTGATCACTCTGTGTCTCTTGGATTTAACATGACATCTAGGACAAAAGGATGTGATGAAAGATTCACATATTCATGTTCGAGCTGGGATCTCGAAAGGGATGATGTTATTGAATGGCAAAAGTCATAACATATTGGGGGTGATGGACGGTCGTTAGGTGGTATCCATCACTTGCATTAATTTCTTATGTTTCTCGTGCAAGTGGGAGATTGAAGGTATTTCGTATGCCCGAGAGACATATTAAATTAATGTGGCTAATGTGTTATGATCCAAGTCGGGTCATACCCAATAACAAGCTTACCAACACTTTATATGTATTTAATCTTAACGATTGGATCGTTAAACAAATACGCGACACTTGAACTTTAGAAAATCGGTTTTCTAAAATATCATCACTTGAGATAAATTATTTGGATAATTTATGTATATTAAGGATTTAATTATTTATAGGTATAAATAATTATGTTGTGTTATATTTTATAAAATGGTTTATAAAATGAAAGTAACTTAATAAATAACATGGGTTTTATTACTTGTATATAAATAACAAGTTTTATAAAAATTAAATGCCTTATAAAACCCTTGTTGGTGGACGTTTTTGGAGACCCAAGACACAACACCCATGCTCTATTTTGTTGCTTTTAATACTACACATTCCTTAAGACATGCAAGCATCCTTTTTGCTAGAGGTTAGGACTTAAGTAAGAGAGTCTTGTGACTTCAAAAATACTGCATTTTGCTCTCCCCATTTGCTGTGTTCTGGCCGTGAATTAGCAAAGGAAAGAAGGCAGTTTTTGCTTGCAAATTTAGCTAATTCAGGTGTCTAAAATCCTAACTAATTAAAGGTGGTGTTGGTGCACAAAAGGCTTGGGGTATTACACACTTGAGGCTTCAAATTAGAAGCTATTTTCTCCATCATCTTCTTCTTCATATCCTGCTGTCCATTCAGCTCATTACTCACCATTGAAGAGGTATAATCTTCTTCTTTTACTTGTATTATATGTAAGTATGATTCCAAGACTTGATATTAGTATGGAATTTAACAAAACGGTTTTATATATATACTTGTTCTATTAATGCTTCCGCTCGTATTAACTATCTTAAAATTGGTTTTATGATTGAGTAAACTACATGAACATGTTGTTTTGAATCTTGTTAAATTCCATCAAGAAGAACACCGTAAAATCGGACATACACCGTCGTAGTAACACCGCGGGCTGTTTTGGGTTAGTTAATAGAAAACTATGATAAACTTTTATTTAAAAGTTATTCTTCTGGGAAAATGATTTTTCTTATGAACATGAAACTATATCCAAAAATCATGGTTAAACTCAAAGTGGAAGTATGTTTTTCAAAATGGTCATCAAGACGTCGTTCTTTCGACTGAAATGACTACCTCTTATAATATTGACTTGTAACCTGTATTTCCAACTATAAACTTATTCTTTTTCTGTTAAGATTCGTAAACTTAAGTTCAATATGAAACTATAGCAACTTGAATCACTCAAAACGGATTTGAAACGAAGAAATGACGGGTAAAAAAAAATTGGATAAATTTGCTAGTTTTAGCTACGAAAATTTTATAACAAATCTATACTAAACATATCCTAACTGATTTATATTGTATTATACATATTATGAAATCTTAGGAAACCATAGACATGTATACAATATTTTGACATATCATATCGACCCATCTATATATATATATTTCGGAACAACCATAGACACTCTATATGCAGTAATGTTTGAGTTAGCTATACAGGGTTGAGGTTGATTCCAAAATAATATATATACTTTAAGTTTTGATCGAGTATGAGACTTGTAGACACTGGGTCGTGGATTGATTCGAGATAATATATATTGCTTTATTTTTGTACATCTAACTGTGGACAACTAGTTGTAGGTTACTAACGAGGACTGTTGACTAAACAAACTCAAATCATTAAAACGTAATAAAAATGTTGTAAATATATTTTGAACATACTTTGATATATATGTACATATTTGTTATAGGTTCGTGAATCGACCAGTGGCCAAGTCTTACTTCCTGATGAAGTAAAAATCTGTGAAAGTGAGTTATAGTTCCACTTTTAAAATCTAATATTTTTGGGTTGAGAATACATGCAGTTTTATAAATGTTTTACGAAATAGACACAAGTAATCGAAACTACATTCTATGGTTGAATTATTAAACCGAATATGCCCCTTTTAGCTTGGTAGCCTAAGAATTAGGGAACTGGCCCCTAATTGACGCGAATCCTAAAGGTAGTTCTACGGGAACTAACAACCCCCATTCTGGAATTTGGAATGCTTTAGTACTTCGAGTTTATCATGTCCGATGGGTGTCCCGGAATGATGGGAATATTCTATATGCATCTTGTTAATGTCGGTTACCAGGTGTTTACCATATGAATGATTTTTGTCTCTATGCAGTTTGCGAATGCCTGATATGAGATGTGTCATAAAAATGAAATCTTGTGGTCTATTATTATGATTTGATAATATATAGGTTAAACCTATAACTCACCAACATTTTTGTTGACGTTTTAAGCATGTTTATTCTCAGGTGATTATTAAGAGCTTTCGCTGTTGTATATTAAAATAAGGACAAGATTTGGAGTCCATGCTTGTATGATATTGTGTAAAAACTGCATTCAAGAAACTTATTTTGATGTAATATATTCATATTGTAAACCATTATGTAATGGTCGTGTGTAAACGGTATATTTTAGATTATCATTATTTGATAATCTATGTAATGCTTTTTAAACCTTTATCGATAAAATAAAGGTTATGGTTGTTTTAAAAATGAATGCAGTCTTTGAAAAACGTCTCATATAGAGGTCAAAACCTTTCGACGAAATCAATTAATATGGAACATTTATAATCAATATGAACGGGACATTTTAGTTGGTATCCGAGCGTTGGTCTTAGAGAACCAGAAATTGCATTAGTGTGTGTCTAACCGAGTTTGTTTGGATGCATTAGTGAGTCTGGACTTTGTAACAACCCGACTTTTTCCGTTATTATCGTTACTTGTTCGTTAAGTATTTAACGGTGATTACTTAGAACCGTATGTGTTTAATAGAATTAAATGCATATTTGATCCTAGTGGATTACTTGAATTAATATGTTATATTAATTTATGAACTTATTACGAATAGCGAAATAACTAGAAAACGTTACGATTAAGTTAAACGCCTAGAAAGCTTTTCAGTTTACGGAATTCAGAAAAACGATAAAATAATTATTTACAATAATTATTGACTTTAAGAAAATTATTTTTAATTTATTATTTATTTAATGAATTAAACTCGGTGATTGCGTTACAACGATTAGTTAATGTTTCGGAGAACCGGTACGATTAACGGCAACGAAACGGACCACGCGTGTGTAGTAACCCGAACTTTTCCATGTTTTTATATATATTAAATGAAAATGTTATTTACATGATTAAGTGTTTCCAACATATTAAGTAATCAAACTTGTTAAGACTTGATTAATTGAAATAGGTTTCATATAGACAATTGACCACCCAAGTTGACCGGTGATTCACGAACGTTAAAACTTGTAAAAACTATATGATGACATATATATGGTTATATATATAGTTAACATGATATTATGATAAGTAAACATATCATTAAGTATATTAACAATGAACTACATATGTAAAAACAAGACTACTAACTTAATGATTTTGAAACGAGACATATATGTAACGATTATCGTTGTAACGACATTTAATGTATATATATCATATTAAGAGATATTCGTACATCATAATATCATGATAATATAATAATTTAAAATATTATTTGATTTTATAAACATTGGGTTAACAACATTTAACAAGATCGTTAACCTAAAGGTTTCAAAACAACACTTACATGTAACGACTAACGATGACTTAACGACTCAGTTAAAATGTATATACATGTAGTATTTTAATATGTATTCATACACTTTTGAAATACATCAAGAAACTTATCAAAGTACTTCTACTTAACAAAAATGCTTGCAATTACATCCTCGTTCAATTTCATCAACAATTCTACTCGTATGCACCCGTATTCGTACTCGTACAATACACAGCTTTTAGATGTACGTACTATTGGTATATACACTCCAATGATCAGCTTTTAGCAGCCCATGTGAGTCACCTAACACATGTGGGAACCATCATTTGTCAACTAGCATGAAATATCTCATAAAATTACAAATATATGAGTAATCATTCATGACTTATTTACATGAAAACAAAATTACATATCCTTTATATCTAATCCATACACCAACGACCAAAAATACCTACAAACACTTTCATTCTTCAATTTCCTTCATCTAATTGATCTCTCTTAAGTTCTATCTTCAAGTTCTAAGTGTTCTTCATAAACTCTACAAGTTCTAGTTTCATAAAATCAAGAATATTTTCAAGTTTGCTAGCTTACTTCCAGTCTTGTAGAGTGATCATCCAACCTTAAGAAATCTTTCTTATTTACAGTAAGATATCTTTCTAATATAAGGTAATACTCATATTCAAACTTTGATTCAATTTCTATAACTATAACAATCTTATTTCGAGTGGAAATCTTACTTGAACTTGTTTTCGTGTCATGATTCTACTTCAAAAACTTTCAAGCCATCCAAGATCCTTTGAAGATAGATGCATTTGTCTCTTTTCTAGTAGGTTTATCCACAAAACTTGAGGTAGTAATGATGTTCATAACATTATTTGATTCATAAATATAAAGCTATCTTATTCGAAGGTTTAAACTTGAAATTACTAGATCATAGTTTAGTTAATTCTAAACTTGTTCGCAAACAAAAGTTAATCCTTCTAACTTGACTTTTAAAATATACTAAACACATGTTCTATATCTATATGATATGCTAACTTAATGATTTAAAACCTGGAAACACGAAAAACACCGTAAAACTGGACATACGCCGTCGTAGTAACACCGCGGGCTGTTTTGGGTTTGATAATTAAAAACTATGATAAACTTTGATTTAAAAGTTGTTCTTTTGGGAAAATGATTTTTCTTATGAACATGAAACTATATCCAAAAATCATGGTTAAACTCAAAGTGGAAGTATGTTTTTCAAAATGGTCATCAAGACGTCGTTCTTTCGACTGAAATGACTACCTCTTACAAAAATGACTTGTAACTTATAATTCTGAATATAAATCTATACTTTTTCTGTTTAGATTCATAAAATAGATTTCAATTTGAAACCATAGCAATTTGATTCACTCAAAGCGGATTTAAAATGAAGAAGTTATGGGTAAAACAAGATTGGATATTTTTTATTTTTGTAGCTACGGAAAATATTAACAATTCTATACAAATCATATCCTAGCTAACTTATATTGTATTATACATGTATTCTAATATATTATGTAATCTTGGGATACCATAGACATGTATGCAAATGTTTTGACATATCATATCGACCCATGTATATATATTATTTGGAACAACCATAGACACTCTATATGCGGTAATGTTGGAGTTAGCTATACAGGGTTGAGGTTGATTCTAAAAATATATATACTTTGAGTTGTGATCAAGCCTGAGACATGTATACACTGGGTCGTGGATTGATTCAAGATAATATATATCGATTTATTTATGTACATCTAACTGTGGACAACTAGTGGTAGGTTACTAACGAGGACAGCTGACTTAATAAACTTAAAACATCAAAATGTATTAAAAGTGTTGTAAATATATTTTGAACATACTTTGATATATATGTACATATTTGTTATAGGTTCGTGAATCGACCAGTGGCCAAGTCTTACTTCCCGACGAAGTAAAAATCTGTGAAAGTGAGTTATAGTCCCACTTTTAAAATCTAATATTTTTGGGATGAGAATACATGCAGGTTTATAAATGATTTACAAAATAGATACAAGTACGTGAAACTACATTCTATGGTTGAATTATCGAAATCAAATATGCCCCTTTTTATTAAGTCTGGTAATCTAATAATTAGGGAACAGACACCCTAATTGACGCGAATCCTAAAGATAGATCTATTGGGCCTAACAAACCCCATCCAAAGTACCGAATACTTTAGTACTTCGAAATTTATATCATATTCGAAGGGTGTCCTGGAATGATGGTGTAGTGACCCGAACTTTTCCATGTTTATATATATTAATTGAGATTGATATTTACATGATTAAATGTTTCCAACATGTTAAGCAATCAAACTTGTTAAGACTTGATTAATTGAAATATGTTTCATATAGACAATTGACCACCCAAGTTGACCGGTGATTCACGAACGTTAAAACTTGTAAAAACTGATGACATATATATGGATATATATATAATTAACATGATACTATGATAAGTAAACATATCATTAAGTATATTAACAATGAACTACATATGTAAAAACAAGGCTACTAACTTAATGATTTTTAAACGAGACATATATGTAACGATTATCGTTGTAAAGACATTTAATGTATATATATCATATTAAGAGATATTCATACATGATAATATCATGATAATATAATAATTTAAAATCTCATTTGATATTATAAACATTGGGTTAACAACATTTAACAAGATCGTTAACCTAAAAGTTTCAAAACAACACTTACATGTAACGACTAACGATGACTTAACGACTCAGTTAAAATGTATATACAGGTAGTGTTTTAATATGTATTTATACACTTTTGAAAGACTTCAATACACTTATCAAAATACTTCTACTTAACAAAAATGCTTACAATTACATCCTCGTTCAGTTTCATCAACAATTCTACTCGTATGCACCCGTATTCGTACTCGTACAATACACAGCTTTTAGATGTATGTACTATTGGTATATACACTCCAATGATCAGCTTTTAGCAGCCCATGTGAGTCACCTAACATATGTGGGAGCCATCATTTGGCAACTAGCATGAAATATCTCATAAAATTACAAAAATATGAGTAATCATTCATGACTTATTTACATGAAAACAAAATTACATATCCTTTATATCTAATCCATACACCAACGACCAAAAACACCTACAAACACTTTCATTCTTCAATTTTCTTCATCTAATTGATCTCTCTCAAGTTCTATCTTCAAGTTCTAAGTGTTCTTCATAAATTCCAAAAGTTCTAGTTTCAAAAAAATCAAGAATACTTTCAAGTTTGCTAGCTCACTTCCAATCTTGTAAGGTGATCATCCAACCTCAAGAAATCTTTGTTTCTTACAGTAGGTTATCATTCTAATACAAGGTAATAATCATATTCAAACTTTGGTTCAATTTCTATAACTATAACAATCTTATTTCAAGTGATGATCTTACTTGAACTTGTTTTCGTGTCATGATTCTGCTTCAAGAACTTCGAGCCATCCAAGGATCCGTTGAAGCTAGATCCATTTTTCTCTTTTCCAGTAGGTTTATCCAAGGAACTTAAGGTAGTAATGATGTTCATAACATCATTCGATTCATACATATAAAGCTATCTTATTCGAAGGTTTAACTTGTAATCACTATAACATAGTTTAGTTAATTCTAAACTTGTTCGCAAACAAAAGTTAATCCTTCTAACTTGACTTTTAAAATCAACTAAACACATGTTCTATATCTATATGATATGCTAACTTAATGATTTAAAACCTGGAAACACGAAAAACACCGTAAAACCGGATTTACGCCGTCGTAGTAACACCGCGGGCTGTTTTGGGTTAGTTAATTAAAAACTATGATAAACTTTGATTTAAAAGTTGTTATTCTAAGAAAATGATTTTTATTATGAACATGAAACTATATCCAAAAATTATGGTTAAACTCAAAGTGGAAGTATGTTTTCTAAAATGGTCATCTAGACGTCGTTCTTTCGACTGAAATGACTACCTTTACAAAAACGACTTGTAACTTATTTTTCCGACTATAAACCTATACTTTTTCTGTTTAGATTCATAAAATAGAGTTCAATATGAAACCATAGCAATTTGATTCACTCAAAACGGATTTAAAATGAAGAAGTTATGGGTAAAACAAGATTGGATAATTTTTCTCATTTTAGCTACGTGAAAATTGGTAACAAATCTATTCCAACCTTAACTTAATCAACTTGTATTGTATATTATTTAATCTTGAGATACCATAGACACGTATACAATGTTTCGACCTATCATGTCGACACATCTATATATATTTCGGAACAACCATAGACACTCTATATGTGAATGTTGGAGTTAGCTATACAGGGTTGAGGTTGATTCCAAAATATATATAGTTTGAGTTGTGATCAATACTGAGATACGTATACACTGGGTCGTGGATTGATTCAAGATAATCTTTATCAATTTATTTCTGTACATCTAACTGTGGACAACTAGTTGTAGGTTACTAACGAGGACAGCTGACTTAATAAACTTAAAACAACAAAATATATTAAAAGTGTTGTAAATATATTTTGAACATACTTTGATATATATGTATATATTGTTATAGGTTCGTGAATCAACCAGTGGCCAAGTCTTACTTCCCGACGAAGTAAAAATCTGTGAAAGTGAGTTATAGTCCCACTTTTAAAATCTAATATTTTTGGGATGAGAATACATGCAGGTTTTATAAATGATTTACAAAATAGACACAAGTACGTGAAACTACATTCTATGGTTGAATTATCGAAATCGAATATGCCCCTTTTTATTAAGTCTGGTAATCTAAGAATTAGGGAACAGACACCCTAATTGACGCGAATCCTAAAGATAGATCTATTGGGCTTAACAAACCCCATCCAAAGTACCGGATGCTTTAGTACTTCGAAATTTATATCATATCCGAAGGGTGTCCCGGAATGATGGGGATATTCTTATATATGCATCTTGTTAATGTCGGTTACCAGGTGTTCACCATATGAATGATTTTTATCTCTATGTATGGGATGTGTATTGAAATATGAAATCTTGTGGTCTATTATTATGATTTGATATATATAGGTTAAACCTATAACTCACCAACATTTTTGTTGACGTTTTAAGCATGTTTATTCTCAGGTGATTATTAAGAGCTTCCGCTGTCGCATACTTAAATAAGGACGAGATTTGGAGTCCATGCTTGTATGATATTGTATAAAAACTGCATTCAAGAAACTTATTTTGTTGTAACATATTTGTATTGTAAACCATTATGTAATGGTCGTGTGTAAACAGGATATTTTAGATTATCATTATTTGATAATCTACGTAAAGCTTTTTAAACCTTTATTGATGAAATAAAGGTTATGGTTTGTTTTAAAATGAATGCAGTCTTTGAAAAACGTCTCATATAGAGGTCAAAACCTCGCAACGAAATCAATTAATATGGAACGTTTTTAATCAATAAGAACGGGACATTTCAGTTGGTATCCGAGCGTTGGTCTTAGAGAACCAGAATTTTGCATTAGTGTGTCTTATCTAGTTTGTTAGGATGCATTAGTGAGTCTGGACTTCGACCGTGTTTACTTGAAAAATGATTGCTTAACAAATTTTGTTGGAAACTATATATTTTTAACATGTGAATATTATGTGATATATTAATCTCTTAACGCGTTTGATATTATGTGATAGATGTCTACCTCTAGAACAAGTCCCATTGACTCACCTAATAATAATGAAGAGTCAAATGTAAATTGGAATGATTCGTGGACTGATTCACAAGTTCCCGAAGAGGAACCGGAAGAAGAGTCGGAACCGGAAGAAGAATCGGAACCGGAAGAAGAATCGGAACCGGATGAAGAAATAGAACCGGTGGGGGAAATAATAAAACGGTTAAGTAAGAGAATCCTCAACCAACCGACCAAGGTTAATTATGGTCAATGGTGTTTCCGCCAAGGAAGCAAAATATTGGGAGGATTACCAATTCTCCGATGAATCGGATTTCGACGAGAATTCCAATGATGTTATAGAAATTACCCCAACTGAATTTAAAAAGGCAAAAGAAAATAATAAGGGAAAGGGCATAAAAATAGAGAAATCTAATTCCAACCCCGATGAACTTTATATGTATCGTCAACCCCCGAAGTCCTTAAGTTGTAACAATGACCCGGGAACCTCTAAACCACCAGGTTTTTCTAAACCAATGTGGACAACGACGGCTCGTATTAGGGGAACATCATATATCCCTAGAAACTTGGCAAAACGAACCAAAACCGAAGAAGAAGAAACGAGCGAGTCGGAATAAGATAGTTGTATTCGTGTGGTGTAATATATCTAATATAGTGTTCTTATGCTTTATGATATATGTAAAAATTGCTTGTATTAATAAGTATTTTTTTATGAATCTAACTCTTGTCTATTTTACAGTTTAAAAACACAAAATGGATAGACAACCCAATATTTTAAGAGACCTACCCGGAGACATGATTGATGAAATCTTGTCTAGAGTCGGCCAGAATTCCTCGGCACAACTATTTAAGGCGAGATCAGTTTGTAAGACATTCGAAGAACGTTCCAAGAATGTCTTGGTTTATAAGAGACTTTCGTTTGAAAGATGGGGGATAGCACATTGGGAAACCCATAAGTTACGATGTGTTTACTTTGACGCATATTTTGCGGGGAACCCAAATGCTATTTTACGCAACGGGTTAAGAAATTATTTTGACTCAATATATCCGAATATTGGACTTCGTGATTTAGAAAAAGCGGCCAACATGCAACATAAAGAAGCATGTTATGCTTACGGATTAGTAATGTTCGCTTCTCACCAAAGTGAGAACAAGAACATCGGGCTACAACTATTAAACAAAACGTTCCCACAAGTGACGGAGTCGGTAATTGGGGTAAGAAATGAGGTTTTTAGATTGTTACGGGACTGTTGGACATTACGTAACCCTCGGCCCTTTGACGACGTTACAACACGCTGTCTTATCAACGGCCATAACGGTTATGTTCCACAAGACCAAGGATGGGAAGTAGTCCTAGTAAAACCAGAATGCATGACTTGTTTCTGGACGTATGAATTACGTGTCTTTATTGCCTTTGTTGAACAACTTGTGTACTAGCTAGAATTATCTTCACAACTATCTTGTATCAAAGTTATTGTGTACTATATTTCATGCTTTATGTAAAATAAGCGGTATTGTAAGTTTGTAAAATATTGTATAAAAGTTTGAACGCGAAATATTATTATAATCAGTTTTTCATATAGAATTGTAGTAGTTGAATTGTATATTAGCTACTAAGTATGAACTTAACGGGTAGGTACTACCCGAATTTAAACTTATAAAACGCTAATATGAAGAAAAAGCTTTTATAAATGAGTTCATATTATGCTACGAAATACTATTAACTACTCTTAATATTCTGTATGATTAACTTGTTCCATTTGACTATTTTGAAGGAAATGGCACCGACTACTCGACACACCGTGAATATGAATGAAGAGGAATTCCGTACTTTTCTAGCTTCAAACATAGCCGCAGTACAGGCTGCGCTACATACCAACAATAACCTTGGATCTAGCAGTACAGGAAATCGTGTAGGATGCACCTACAAACAATTCACTGCCTGCAAACCTTTGGAATTTGATGGAACCGAAGGACCGATCGGATTGATACGGTGGACCGAGAAGGTCGAATCGGTGTTTGCCATAAGTAAGTGTACTGAAGAGGACAAAGTGAAGTACGCTACGCATACCTTCACAGGTTCTGCGTTAACATGGTGGAATACCTATCTAGAGCAAGTAGGACAAGACGATGCGTACGCACTACCATGGTCAGCATTCAAGCACTTGATGAACGAGAAGTACCGTCCCAGAACCGAGGTTAACAAGCTCAAGACAGAACTTAGAGGGTTACGAACCCAAGGATTTGATATTACCACGTACGAAAGACGATTCACAGAATTGTGCCTATTGTGTCCGGGAGCATTCGAAGATGAGGAAGAGAAGATCGATGCGTTTGTGAAAGGATTACCGGAAAGAATCCAAGAAGATATAAGTTCACACGAGCCCGCCTCTATACAACAGGCATGTAGAATGGCTCACAAACTAGTGAACCAGATTGAAGAAAGAATTAAAGAACAGACTGCTGAAGAGGCCAATGTGAAGCAAGTCAAAAGAAAGTGGGAGGATAACGGTGATAAGAATCACCAATACAACAACAACAGCAATTACAACAATAATCGCAACAATTATCCCAACAATCGCAACATCAATCGCAACTACAACAAACGGCCCAACAACAACAACAACAACAACAACAGCAACAACAACTACAACAATCATCCCAACAACAATAATAACCGCAACAACAACAACAATCAGAAGCAGCTATGCCAAAGGTGTGAAAAGTATCACTCGGGGTTCTGCACCAAATTTTGCAACAAGTGTAAAAGAAATGGTCATAGCGCGGCGAAGTGTGAGGTATACGGACCAGGGGTTAATAGAACGAAAGGAACAAATGGTGTCGGAACGAGTAGTGGCGGAGCAAGTAGTGTCGGAGCAAGTTATGCCAATGTAGTTTGTTATAAATGTGGAAAACCGGGCCACATTATTAGAAATTGCCCGAACCAGGAGAACACGAATGGACAAGGCCGCGGAAGAGTTTTCAATATTAATGCGGCAGAGGCACAGGAAGACCCGGAGCTTGTTACGGGTACGTTTCTTATTGACAATAAATCTGCTTACGTTTTATTTGATTCGGGTGCGGAAAGAAGCTATATGAGTAGAGATTTTTGTGCTAAATTAAGTTGTCCATTGACGCCTTTGGATAGTAAATTTTTACTCGAATTAGCAAATGGTAAATTAATTTCATCAGATAATATATGTCGGAATCGAGAAATTAAACTGGTTAGCGAAACATTTAAGATTGATTTGATACCAGTAGAGTTAGGGAGTTTTGATGTGATAATCGGTATGGACTGGTTGAAAGAAGTGAAAGCAGAGATCGTCTGTTACAAAAATGCAATTCGCATTATACGAGAAAAAGGAAAACCCTTAATGGTGTACGGAGAAAAGGGCAACACGAAGCTACATCTTATTAGTAATTTTAAGGCACAAAAACTAATAAGAAAAGGTTGCTATGCTGTTCTAGCACACGTCGAGAAAGTACAAACTGAAGAAAAGAGCATCAATGATGTTCCCATTGCAAAAGAATTTCCCGATGTATTTCCGAAAGAATTACCGGGATTACCCCCACATCGATCCGTTGAATTTCAAATAGATCTTGTACCAGGAGCTGCACCAATAGCTCGTGCTCCTTAGAGACTCGCACCCAGCGAGATGAAAGAACTGCAAAGCCAATTACAAGAACTTTTAGAGCGTGGTTTCATTCGAGCAAGCACATCACCGTGGGGAGCTCCTGTTTTGTTTGTCAAGAAGAAAGATGGTACATTCAGGTTGTGTATCGACTACCGAGAGTTGAACAAACTTACCATTAAGAACCGCTACCCACTACCGAGAATCGACGACTTATTTGATCAACTACAAGGCCTGTCTGTTTATTCAAAGATTGACTTACGTTCCGGGTATCATCAAATGCGGGTGAAAGAAGATGATATTCCAAAGACTGCTTTCAGAACACGTTACGATCATTACGAGTTTATGGTCATGCCGTTTGGTTTAACTAATGCACCAGCTGTGTTCATGGACCTTATGAACCGAGTGTGTGGACCATACCTTGACAAGTTTATCATTGTTTTCATTGATGACATACTTATTTACTCAAAGAATGACCAAGAACACGGTCAACATTTGAGAAAGGTGTTAGAAGTATTGAGGAAGGAAGAATTGTACGCTAAGTTTTCAAAGTGTGCATTTTGGTTGGAAGAAGTTCAATTCCTCGGTCACATAGTGAACAAAGAAGGTATTAAGGTGGATCCGGCAAAGATAGAAACTGTTGAAAAGTGGGAAACCCCGAAAACTCCGAAACACATACGCCAGTTTTTAGGACTAGCTGGTTACTACAGAAGGTTCATCCAAGATTTTTCCAGAATAGCAAAACCCTTGACTGCATTAACGCATAAAGGGAAGAAATTTGAATGGAATGATGAACAAGAGAAAGCGTTTCAGTTATTGAAGAAAAAGCTAACTACGGCACCTATATTGTCATTGCCTGAAGGGAATGATGATTTTGTGATTTATTGTGACGCATCAAAGCAAGGTCTTGGTTGTGTATTAATGCAACGAACGAAGGTGATTGCTTATGCGTCTAGACAATTGAAGATTCACGAACAAAATTATACGACGCATGATTTGGAATTAGGAGCGGTTGTTTTTGCATTAAAGACTTGGAGGCACTACTTATATGGGGTTAAAAGTATTATATATACCGACCACAAAAGTCTTCAACACATATTTAATCAGAAACAACTGAATATGAGGCAGCGTAGGTGGATTGAATTGTTGAATGATTACGACTTTGAGATTCGTTACCACCCGGGGAAGGCAAATGTGGTAGCCGATGCCTTGAGCAGGAAGGACAGAGAACCCATTCGAGTAAAATCTATGAATATAATGATTCATAATAACCTTACTACTCAAATAAAGGAGGCGCAACAAGGAGTTTTAAAAGAGGGAAATTTAAAGGATGAAATACCCAAAGGATCGGAGAAGCATCTTAATATTCGGGAAGACGGAACCCGGTATAGGGCTGAAAGGATTTGGGTACCAAAATTTGGAGATATGAGAGAAATGGTACTTAGAGAAGCTCATAAAACCAGATACTCAATACATCCTGGAACGGGGAAGATGTACAAGGATCTCAAGAAACATTTTTGGTGGCCGGGTATGAAAGCCGATGTTGCTAAATACGTAGGAGAATGTTTGACGTGTTCTAAGGTCAAAGCTGAGCATCAGAAACCATCAGGTCTACTTCAACAACCCGAAATCCTGGAATGGAAATGGGAAAACATTACCATGGATTTCATCACTAAATTGCCAAGGACTGCAAGTGGTTTTGATACTATTTGGGTAATAGTTGATCATCTCACCAAATCAGCACACTTCCTGCCAATAAGAGAAGATGACAAGATGGAGAAGTTAGCACGACTGTATTTGAAGGAAGTCGTCTCCAGACATGGAATACCAATCTCTATTATCTCTGATAGGGATGGCAGATTTATTTCAAGATTCTGGCAGACATTACAGCAAGCATTAGGAACTCGTCTAGACATGAGTACTGCCTATCATCCACAAACTGATGGGCAGAGCGAAAGGATGATACAAACGCTTGAAGACATGCTACGAGGATGTGTTATTGATTTCGGAAACAGTTGGGATCGACATCTACCGTTAGCAGAATTTTCCTACAACAACAGTTATCATTCAAGCATTGAGATGGCGCCGTTTGAAGCACTTTATGGTAGAAAGTGCAGGTCTCCGATTTGTTGGAGTGAAGTGGGGGATAGACAGATTACGGGTCCGGAGATTATACAAGAAACTACCGAGAAGATCATCCAAATTCAACAACGGTTGAAAACCGCCCAAAGTCGACAAAAGAGCTACGCTGACATTAAAAGAAAAGATATAGAATTTGAAATTGGAGAGATGGTCATGCTTAAAGTTGCACCTTGGAAAGGCGTTGTTCGATTTGGTAAACGAGGGAAATTAAATCCAAGGTTTATTGGACCATTCAAGATTATTGATCGTGTCAGACCAGTAGCTTACCGACTTGAGTTACCTCAACAACTCGCGGCTGTACATAACACTTTCCACGTCTCGAATTTGAAGAAATGTTTTGCTAAAGAAGATCTCACTATTCCGTTAGATGAAATCCAAATCAACGAAAAACTTCAATTCATCGAAGAACCCTTCGAAATAATGGATCGTGAGGTTAAAAGACTTAAGCGAAACAAGATACCAATTGTTAAGGTTCGATGGAATGCTCGTAGAGGACCTGAGTTCACCTGGGAGCGTGAAGATCAGATGAAGAAGAAATACCCGCATCTATTTCTAGAAGATTCGTCAACACCTTCAACAGCTTAAAATTTCGGGACGAAATTTATTTAACGGGTAGGTACTGTAGTGACCCGAACTTTTCCATGTTTATATATATTAATTGAGATTGATATTTACATGATTAAATGTTTCCAACATGTTAAGCAATCAAACTTGTTAAGACTTGATTAATTGAAATATGTTTCATATAGACAATTGACCACCCAAGTTGACCGGTGATTCACGAACGTTAAAACTTGTAAAAACTGATGACATATATATGGATATATATATAATTAACATGATACTATGATAAGTAAACATATCATTAAGTATATTAACAATTAACTTAATGAGGTTTTTAGATTGTTACGGGATTGTTGGACATTACGTAACCCTCATCCCTTTGACGACGTTACAACACGCTGTCTTATCAACGGCCATAACGGTTATGTTCCACAAGACCAAGGATGGGAAGTAGTCCTAGTAAAACCAGAATGCATGACTTGTTTCTGGACGTATGAATTACGTGTCTTTATTGCCTTTGCTGAACGACTTGTGTACTAGCTAGAATTATCTTCACAACCATCTTGTATCAAATTTATTGTGTGCTATATTTCATGCTATATGTAAAATAAGTGGTATTGTAAGTTTGTAAAATATTGTGTAAAAGTTTGAACGCGAAATATTATTATAATCAGTTTTTCATATAGAATTGTAGTAGTTGAATTGTATATTAGCTACTAAGTATGAACTTAACGGGTAGGTACTACCCGAATTTAAACTTATAAAACGCTAATATGAAGAAAAAGCGTTTATAAATGAGTTCATATTATGCTACGAAATACTATTAACTACTCTTAATATTCTGTATGATTAACTTGTTCCATTTGACTATTTTGAAGGAAATGGAACCGACTACTCGACACACCGTGAATATGAATGAAGAGGAATTCCGTACTTTTCTAGCTTCAAACATAGCCGCAGTACAGGCTGCGCTACATACCAATAATAACCTTGGATCTAGCAGTACAGGAAATCGTGTAGGATGCACCTACAAACAATTCACTGCCTGCAAACCTTTGGAATTTGATGGAACCGAAGGACCGATCGGATTGAAACGGTGGACCGAGAAGGTCGAATCGGTGTTTGCCATAAGTAAGTGTACTGAAGAGGACAAAGTGAAGTACGCTACGCATACCTTCACAGGTTCTGCGTTAACATGGTGGAATACCTATCTAGAGCAAGTAGGACAAGACGATGCGTACGCACTACCGTGGTCAGCATTCAAGCACTTGATGAACGAGAAGTACCGTCCCAGAACCGAGGTCAATAAGCTCAAGACAGAACTTAGAGGGTTACGAACCCAAGGATTTGATAATACCACGTACGAAAGACGATTCACAGAATTGTGCCTATTGTGTCCGGGAGCATTCGAAGATGAGGAAGAGAAGATCGACGCGTTTATGAAAGGATTACCGGAAAGAATCCAAGAAGATATAAGTTCACACGAGCCCGCCTCCATACAACAGGCATGTAGAATGGCTCACAAACTCGTGAACCAGATTGAAGAAAGAATTAAAGAACAGACTGCTGAAGAGGCCAATGTGAAGCAAGTCAAAAGAAAGTGGGAGGAAAACGGTGATAAGAATCACCAATACAACAACAACAGCAATTACAACAATAATCGCAACAATTATCCCAACAATCGCAACATCAATCGCAACTACAACAAACGGCCCAACAACAACAACAACAACAACAACAGCAACTACAACAATCATCCCAACAACAATAATAACCGCAACAACAACAACAATCAGAAGCAGCTATGCCAAAGGTGTGAAAAGAATCACTCGGGGTTCTGCACCAAATTTTGCAACAAGTGTAAAAGAAATGGTCATAGTGCGGCGAAGTGTGAGGTCTACGGACCAGGGGTTAATAGAACGAAAGGAACAAATGGTGTCGGAACGAGTAATGGCGGAGCAAGTAGTGTCGGAGCAAGTTATGCCAATGTAGTTTGTTATAAATGTGGAAAACCGGGCCACATTATTAGAAATTGCCCGAACCAGGAGAACACGAATGGACAAGGCCGTGGAAGTGTTTTCAATATTAATGCGGCAGAGGCACAGGAAGACCCGGAGCTTGTTACGGGTACGTTTCTTATTGACAATAAATCTGCTTACGTTTTATTTGATTCGGGTGCGGATAGAAGCTATATGAGTAGAGATTTTTGTGCTAAATTAAGTTGTCCATTGACGCCTTTGGATAGTAAATTTTTACTCGAATTAGCAAATGGTAAATTAATTTCAGCAGATAATATATGTCGGAATCGAGAAATTAAACTGGTTAGCGAAACATTTAAGATTGATTTGATACCAGTAGAGTTAGGGAGTTTTGATGTGATAATCGGTATGGACTGGTTGAAAGAAGTGAAAGCGGAGATCGTTTGTTACAAAAATGCAATTCGCATTATACGAGAAAAAGGAAAACCCTTAATGGTGTACGGAGAAAAGGGCAACACGAAGCTACATCTTATTAGTAATTTGAAGGAACAAAAACTAATAAGAAAAGGTTGCTATGCTGTTCTAGCACACGTTGAGAAAGTACAAACTGAAGAAAAGAGCATCAATGATGTTCCCGTCGCAAAAGAATTTCCTGATGTATTTCCGAAAGAATTACCGGGATTACCCCCACATCGATCCGTTGAATTTCAAATAGATCATGTACCAGGAGCTGCACCAATAGCTCGTGCTCCTTACAGACTCGCACCCAGCGAGATGAAAGAACTGCAAAGCCAATTACAAGAACTTTTAGAGCGTGGTTTCATTCGAGCAAGCACATCACCGTGGGGAGCTCCTGTTTTGTTTGTCAAGAAGAAAGATGGTACATTCAGGTTGTGTATCGACTACCGAGAGTTGAACAAACTTACCATTAAGAACCGCTACCCACTACCGAGAATCGACGACTTATTTGATCAACTACAAGGCCTGTCTGTTTATTCAAAGATTGACTTACGTTCCGGGTATCATCAAATGCGGGTGAAAGAAGATGATATTCCAAAGACTGCTTTCAGAACACGTTACGGTCATTACGAGTTTATGGTCATGCCGTTTGGTTTAACTAATGCACCAGCTGTGTTCATGGACCTTATGAACCGAGTGTGTGGACCATACCTTGACAAGTTTATCATTGTTTTCATTGATTACATACTTATTTACTCAAAGAATGACCAAGAACACGGTGAACATTTGAGAAAGGTGTTAGAAGTATTGAGGAAGGAAGAATTGTACGCTAAGTTTTCAAAGTGTGCATTTTGGTTGGAAGAAGTTCAATTCCTCGGTCACATAGTGAACAAAGAAGGTATTAAGGTGGATCCGGCAAAGATAGAAACTGTTGAAAAGTGGGAAACCCCGAAAACTCCGAAACACATACGCCAGTTTTAGGACTAGCTGGTTACTACAGAAGGTTCATCCATATGCATCTTGTTAATGTCGGTTACCAGGTGTTCACCATATGAATGATTTTTATCTCTACGTATGGGATGTATATTGAAATATGAAATCTTGTGGTTTATTGTTACGATTTGATATATATAGGTTAAACCTATAACTCACCAACATTTTTGTTGACGTTTTAAGCATGTTTATTCTCAGGTGATTATTAAGAGCTTCCGCTGTCGTATACTTAAATAAGGACAAGATTTGGAGTCCATGCCTGTATGATATTATGTAAAAAATGCATTCAAGAAACTTATTTTGTTGTAACATATTTGTATTGTAAACCATTATGTAATAGTCGTGTGTAAACAGGATATTTTAGATTATCATTATTTGATAATCTACGTAAAGCTTTTTAAACCTTTATTGATGAAATAAAGGTTATGGTTTGTTTTAAAATGAATGCAGTCTTTCAAAAAAAACGTCTCATATAGAAGTCAAAACCTCGCAACGAAATCAATTAATATGGAACGTTTTTAATCAACAAGAACGGGACATTTCAGTTGGTATCCGAGCGTTGGTCTTAGAGAACCAGAATTTTGCATTAGTGTGTCTTATCGAGTTTGTTAGGATGCATTAGTGAGTTTGGACTTCGACCGTGTTTACTTGAAAAATGATTGCTTAACAAATTTTGTTGAAAACTATATATTTTTAACATGTGAATATTATGTGATATATTAATCTCTTAACGTGTTTGATATTATATGATAGATGTCTACCTCTAGAATAAGTCCCATTGACTCACCTAATAATAATGAAGAGTCAAATGTAAATTGGAATGATTCGTGGACTAATTCACAAGTTCCCGAAGAGGAACCGGAAGAAGAGTCGGAACCGGAAGAAGAATCGGAACCGGAAGAAGAATCGGAACCGGAAGAAGAAATAGAACCAGTGGGGGAAATAATAAAATGGTTAAGTAGAAGAAAATCCTCAACCAACCGACCAAAGTTAATTATGGTCAATGGTGTTTCCGCCAAGGAAGCAAAGTATTGGGAGGATTACCAATTCTCCGATGAATCAGATCCCGACAAGGATTCCGATGATGTTATAGAAATTACCCCTACACAATTTAATAAGGCAAAAGAGAACAATAAGGGAAAGGGCATAAAAATAGAGAAATTTGATTCCCTACCCGATGAACTTTATATGTATCGTCAACACCCGTATTTCTTAAGTTGTGACAATAACCCGGGAACCTCTAAACCACCAGGTTTTTCTAAACCAATGTGGAAAACGACGGCTCGTATTAGGGGAACATCATATATCCCTAGAAACTTGGCAAAACGAACCAAAACTGAAGAAGAAGAAACGAGCGAGTCGGAATAAGATAGTTGTATTCGTGTGGTGTAATATATGTAATATAGTGTGCTTATGCTTTATGATATATGTAAAAATTGCTTGTATTAATAAGTATTTTTTTTATGAATCTAACTCTTGTCTATTTTACAGTATAAAAACATAAAATGGATAGACAAGCCAATATTTTAAGAGACCTACCCGGAGACATGATTGATGAAATCTTGTCTAGAGTCGGTCAGAATTCCTCGGCACAACTATTTAAGGCGAGATCAGTTTGTAAGACATTCAAAGAACGTTCCAAGAATGCCTTGGTTTATAAAAGGCTTTCGTTCAAAAGATGGGGGTTATCACATTGGGAAATCCATAAGTTACGATGTGTTTACTTTGACGCATATATTGCAGGGAACCCAAATGCTATTTTACGCAACGGGTTAAGAAATTATTTTGACTCAATATATCCAAATATAGGACTTCGTGATTTAGAAAAAGCAGCTAACATGCAACATAAAGATGCATGTTATGCTTACGGGTTAGTAATGTTCGCTTCTCACCAACGTGAGAACAAGAACATCGGGCTACAACTATTAAACAAAACGTTCCCATAAGTGACGGAGTGGGTAATTGGGGTAAGAAATGAGGTTTTTAGATTATTACGAGACTGTTGGTCATTACGTAACCTTCATCCTTTTGACGACGTTACAACACATTGTCTTACTATCGGTCACAACGGTTATGTTCCACAAAACCAAGGATGGGAAGTGGTATTAGTAAAACCAGAATGCATGACTTGTTTCTGGACGTATGAATTACGTGTCTTTATTGCCTTTGCTGAACGCCTTATTAACTAGAATTATCTTCGCAACTACTTTGTATCAAAGTTTTATGTGCTATATTTCATGCTATATGTAAAATAGCGGTATTGTAAGTTTGCAAGTTATTGTATAAAGGTTTGAATATGATATATATATTTTTTTGTGATTAGTTTTTCATATAAAATTGTAGTAGTTGAAATGGTATGTTAGCTACTAAGTATGAACTTAACGGGTAGGTACTACCCGAATTAAAGAGTATTAAATGCTAATATGAAGAAAGAGCTTTTATAAATAAGTTCATATTAGGCTACGAAATACTATTGACTACTCTTGATATTCTATATGATTAACTCGTTTCATTTGACTATTTTTGAAGGAAATGGCACCGACTACTCGACACACCTTGAATATGAGCGTAGAGGAATTTCATGCCTTTCTTGCTTCAAACATAGCCGCAGTACAAGCCGCGCTACATACCAACAATAACTCTGAATCTAGCAATACAGCTAACGGCGCAAGAAATCGTGTAGGATGCTCCTACAAGGAATTCACTACCAGCAAACCTTCAGAATTTGATGGGACCGAAGGACCAATTGGATTGAAACGGTGGACCGAGAAAGTTGAATCGGTCTTTGCCATAAGTAAGTGTGCTGAAGGAGACAAAGTGAAGTACGCTACGCATACCTTCACAGGTATTGCGTTAACATGGTGGAATACCTATCTAGAGCAAGTGGGACAAGATGCTGCTTACGCGCTACCGTGGTCAGCATTCAAGCACTTGATGAACGAGAAGTACCATCCTAGAACCGAGGTCAATAAGCTCAAGTCAGAACTTAGAGGGTTACGAACACAGGGATTCGATATTACTTCGTACGAAAGACGATTCACAGAATTGTGCCTATTGTGTCCGAGAGCGTTCGAAGATGAGGAAGAGAAGATCGACGCGTTTGTGAAAGGGTTACCGGAGAGAATCCAAGAAGATATAAGTTCACACGAGCCTGCCTCCATACAAAAGGCATGTAGAATGGCTCACAAACTAGTAAACCAGATTGAGGGAAGAATTAAAGAACAGGCGGCCGAAGAGGCCAACGTGAAGCTAGTCAAAAGCAAGTGGGAGGAAAACGGTGATAAGAGTCACCAAAACAACAACAACTATCCCAACAATCGCAACATCAATCGCAACTACAACAAACGGCAAAAAAACAACAACAACAACAACTACAACAATCATTCCAACAACAATAACAACCGCAACAACAACAACAACAACAACAATCAGAAGGAGCTATGCCAAAGGTGTGAAAAGTATCACTCGGGGTTCTGCACCAAATTTTGCAACAAGTGTAAAAGAAATGGTCATAGCGCGGGGAAGTGTGAGGTCTACGGACCAGGGGTTAACAGAACGAAAGGAACAAATGGTGTTGGAACGAGTAATGGCAGTAGTGTCGGAGCAAGTTATGCCAATGTAGTTTGTTATAAATGTGGAAAACCGGGCCACATTATTAGAAATTGCCCGAACCAGGAGAACACGAATGGACAAGGCCGCGAAAGAGTTTTCAATATTAATGCGGCAGAGGCACAGGAAGACCCGGAGCTTGTTACGGGTACATTTCTTATTGACAATAAATCTGCTTACGTTTTATTTGATTCGGGTACGGATACAAGCTATATGAGTAGAGATTTTTGTGCTAAATTAAGTTGTCCATTGACGCCTTTGGATAGTAAATTTTTACTCGAATTAGCAAATGGTAAATTAATTTCAGCAGATAATATATGTCGGAATCGAGAAATTAAACTGGTTAGCGAAACATTTAAGATTGACTTGATACCAGTAAAGTTAGGGAGTTTTGATGTGATAATCGGTATGGACTGGTTGAAAAAAGTGAAAGCAGAGATCATTTGTTATAAAAATGCAATTCGCATTATACAAGAAAAAGGAAAACCCTTAATGGTGTACGGAGAAAAGGGCAACACGAAGCTACATCTTATTAGTAATTTGAAGGCACAAAAACTAATAAGAAAAGGTTGCTATGCTATTCTAGCACACGTCAAGAAAGTACAATCTGAAGAAAAGAGCATCAATGATGTTCCCGTCGCAAATGAATTTCCCGATGTATTTCCGAAAGAATTACCGGGATTACCCCCACATCGATCCGCTGAATTTCAAATAGATCTTGTACTAGGAGCTGCACCAATAGCTCGTGCTCCTTAGTGACTCGCACCCAGCGAGATGAAAGAACTGCAAAGCCAATTACAAGAACTTTTAGAGCGTGGTTTCATTCGACCAAGAACATCACCATGGGGAGCTCCTGTTTTGTTTGTCAAGAAGAAAGATGGTACATTCAAGTTGTGTATCGACTATCGAGAGTTGAACAAACTTACCATCAAGAACCGCTACCTACTACCGAGAATCGACGACTTATTTGATCAACTACAAGGCTCGTCTGTTTATTCAAAGATTGACTTACGTTCCGGGTATCATCAAATGCGGGTGAAAGAAGATCATATTCCAAAGACTGCTTTCAGAACACGTTATGGTCATTACGAGTTTATGGTCATGCCGATTGGTTTAACTAATGCACCAGCTGTGTTCATGGCCCCTATGAACTGAGTGTGTGGACCATACCTTGACAAGTTTGTCATTGTTTTCATTGATGACATACTTATTTACTCAAAGAATGACCAAGAACACGGTGAACATTTGAGAAAGGTGTTAGAAGTATTGAGGAAGGAAGAATTGTACGCTAAGTTTTCAAAGTGTGCATTTTGGTTGGAAGAAGTTCAATTCCTCGGTCACATAGTGAACAAAGAAGGTATTAAGGCGGATCCGGCAAAGATAGAAACTGTTGAAAAGTGGGAAACCTCGAAAACTCCGAAACACATACGCCAGTTTTTAGGACTAGCTGGTTACTACAGAAGGTTCATCCAAGACTTTTCCAGAATAGCAAAACCCTTGACTGCATTAACGCATAAAGGGAAGAAATTTGAATGGAAGGATGAACAAGAAAAAGCGTTTCAGTTATTGAAGAAAAAGCTAACTACGGCACCTATATTGTCATTGCCTGAAGGGAATGATGATTTTGTGATTTATTGTGACGCATCAAAGTAAGTTCTCGGTTATGTATTAATGCAACGAATGAAGGTGATTGCTTATGCGTCTAGACAATTGAAGATTCACGAACAAAATTATTCGACGCATGATTTGGAATTAGGCGCAGTTGTTTTTGCATTAAAGACTTGGAGGCACTACTTATATGGGGTCAAAAGTATTATATATACCGACCACAAAAGTCTTCAACACATATTTAATCAGAAACAACTGAATATGAGGCAGCGTAGGTGGATTGAATTGATGAATGATTACGACTTTGAGATTCGTTACCACCCGGGGAAGGCAAATGTGGTAGCCGACGCCTTGAGCAGGAAGGACAGAGAACCCATTCGAGTAAAATCTATGAATATAATGATCCACAATAACCTTACTACTCAAATAAAGGAGGTGCAACAAGGAGTTTTAAAAGAGGGAAATTTAAAGGATGAAATACCCAAAGGATCGGAGAAGCATCTTAATATTCGGGAAGACGAAACCCGGTATAGGGCTGAAAGGATTTGGGTACCAAAATTTGGAGATATGAGAGAAATGGTACTTAGAGAAGCTCATAAAACCAGATACTCAATACATCCTGGAATGGGGAAGATGTACAAGGATCTCAAGATACATTTTTGGTGGCCGGGTATGAAAGCCGATGTTGCTAAATACGTAGGAGAATGTTTGACGTGTTCTAAGGTTAAAGCTGAGCATCAGAAACCATCAGGTCTACTTCAATAACCCGAAATCCCTGAATGGAAATGGGAAAACATTACCATGGATTTCATCACTAAATTGCCAAGAACTGCAAGTGGTTTTGATACTATTTGGGTAATAGTTGATCGTCTCACCAAATCAGCACACTTCCTGCCAATAAGAGAAGATGACAAGATGGAGAAGTTAGCACGACTGTATTTGAAGGAAGTCATCTCCAAACATGGAATACCAATCTCTATTATCTCTGATAGGGATGGCAGATTTATTTCAAGATTCTCGCAGACATTACAACAAGCATTAGGAACTCGTCTAGACATGAGTACTGCCTATCATCCACACACTGATGGGAAGAGCGAAAGGACGATACAAACGCTTGAAGACATGCTACAAGCATGTGTTATTGATTTCGGAAACAGTTGGGATCGATATCTACCGTTAGCAGAATTTTCCTACAACAACAGCTACCATTCAAGCATTGAGATGGCGCCATTTAAAGCACTTTATGGTAGAAAGTGGGGGATAGACAGATTACGGGTCCGGAGATAATACAAGAAACTACCGAGAAGATCATCCAAATTCAACAACGGTTGAAAACCGCCCAAAGTCGACAAAAGAGCTACGCTGACATTAAAAGAAAAGATAAAGAATTTGAAATTGGAGAGATGGTCATGCTTAAAGTTGCACCTTGGAAAGGCGTTGTTCGATTTGGTAAACTAGGGAAATTAAATCCAAGGTATATTGGACCATTCAAGATTCTTAATCGTGTTGGACCAGTAGCTTACCGACTTGAGTTACCTCAATAACTCGTGGCTGTACATAACACTTACCACGTCTCAAATTTAAAGAAATGTTTTGCTAAAGAAGATCTCACTATTCCGTTAGATGAAATCCAAATCAATGAAAAACTTCAATTCATCGAAGAACCCGTCGTAATAATGGATCGTGAGGTTAAAAGACTTAAGCAAAACAAGATACCAATTGTTAAGGTTCGATGGAATGCTCGTAGAGGACTCGAGTTCACCTGGGAATGAGAAGATCAGATGAAGAAGAAATACCCGCATTTATTTCCAGAAGATACGTCAACACCTCCAACTGCTTACAATTTCGGGACGAAATTTATTTAACGGGTAGGTACTGTAGTGACCCGAACTTTTCCATGTTTATATATATATTAAATGAAATTGTTATTTACATGATTAAGTGTTTCCAACATGTTAATCAATCAAACTTGTTAAGACTTGATTAATTGAAATAGGTTTCACATAGACAATTGACCACCCAAGTTGACCGGTGATTCACGAACGTTAAAATTTGTAAAAACTATATGATGACATATATATGGTTATATATATAGTTAACATGATATTATGATAAGTAAACATATCATTAAGTATATTAAAAATGAACTACATATGTAAAAACAAGACTACTAACTTAATGATTTTGAAACGAGACATATATGTAACGATTATCGTTGTAACGACATTTAATGTATATATATCATATTAAGAGATATTCGTACATCATAATATCATGATAATATAATAATTTAAAATCTTATTTGATATTATAAACATTGGGTTAACAACATTTAACAAGATCGTTAACCTAAAGGTTTCAAAACAACACTTACATGTAACGACTAACGATGACTTAACGACTCAGTTAAAATGTATATACATGTAGTGTTTTAATATGTATTCATACACTTTGGAAAGACTTCAAGACACTTATCAAAATACTTCTACTTAACAAAAATGCTTGCAATTACATCCTCGTTCAGTTTCATCAACAATTCTACTCGTATGCACCCGTATTCGTACTCGTACAATACACAGCTTTTAGATGTATGTACTATTGGTATATACACTCCAATGATCAGCTCTTAGCAGCCCATGTGAGTCACCTAACACATGTGGGAACCATCATTTGGCAACTAGCATGAAATATCTCATAAAATTACAAAAATATGAGTAATCATTCATGACTTATTTACATGAAAACAAAATTACATATCCTTTATATCTAATCCATACACCAATGACCAAAAACACCTACAAACACTTTCATTCTTCAATTTCCTTCATCTAATTGATCTCTCTCAAGTTATATCTTCAAGTTCTAAGTGTTCTTCATAAATTCTACAAGTTCTAGTTTCATAAAATCAAGAATACTTCCAAGTTTGCTAGCTTACTTCCAATCTTGTAGAGTGATCATCCAACCTCAAGAAATCTTTCTTATTTACAGTAAGATATCTTTCTAATATAAGGTAATACTCATATTCAAACTATGATTCAATTTCTATAACTATAACAATCTTATTTCGAGTGAAAATCTTACTTGAACTTATTTTCGTGTCATGATTCTACTTCAAGAACTTCCAAGCCATCCAAGATCCTTTGAAGCTAGATCCATTTGTATCTTTTCCAGTAGGTTTATCCACAAAACTTGAGGAAGTAATGATGTTCATAACATCATTCGATTCGTACATATAAAGCTATCTTATTCGAAGGTTTAAACTTGAAATCACTAGAACATAGTTTAGTTAATTCTAAACTTGTTCGCAAACAAAAGTTAAACCTTCTAACTTGACTTTTAAAATCAACTAAACACATGTTCTATATCTATATGATATGCTAACTTAATGATTTAAAACCTGTAAACACGAAAACACCGTAAAACTGGACATAAGCCGTCGTAGTAACACCGCGGGCTGTTTTGGGTTTGATAATTAAAAACTATGATAAACTTTGATTTAAAAGTTGTTCTTCTGGAAAAATGATTTTTCTTATGAACATGAAACTATATCCAAAAATCATGGTTAAACTCAAAGTGAAAGTATGTTTTTCAAAATGGTCATCAAGACGTCGTTCTTTCGACTGAAATGACTACCTCTTACAAAAATGACTTGTAACTTATAATTCCGACTATAAACCTATACTTTTTCTATTTAGATTCATAAAAAAGAGTTCAATATGAAACAATAGCAATTTGATTCACTCAAAACGGATTTAAAATGAAGAAGTTATGGGTAAAACAAGATTAGATATTTTTTATTTTTGTAGCTACGGAAAATATTAACAATTCTATACAAATCATATCCTAGCTAACTTATATTGTTATATACATGTATTCTAATATATTATGAAATCTTGGGATACCATAGACACGTATGAAAATGTTTTGACATATCATATCGACCCATGTATATATATTATTTGGAACAACCATAGACACTCTATATACAGTAATGTTGGAGTTAGCTATACAGGGTTGAGGTTGATTCTAAAAATATATATACTTTGAGTTGTGATCTAGTCTGAGACGTGTATACACTGGGTCGTGGATTGATTCAAGATAATATATATATCGATTTATTTCTGTACATCTAACTGTGGACAACTAGTGGTAGGTTACTAACGAGGACAGCTGACTTAATAAACTTAAAACATCAAAATGTATTAAAAGTGTTGTAAATATATTTTGAACATACTTTTATATGTATGTACATATTTGTTATAGGTTCGTGAATCGACCAGTGGCCAAGTCTTACTTCCCGACGAAGTAAAAAATCTGTGAAAGTGAGTTATTGTCCCACTTTTAAAATCTAATATTTTTGGGATGAGAATACATGCTGGTTTTATAAATGATTTACAAAATACACACAAGTACGTGAAACTACATTCTATGGTTGAATTATCAAAATCGAATATGCCCCTTTTTATTAAGTCTGGTAATCTAAGAATTAGGGGACAGACACCCTAATTGACGCGAATCCTAAAGATAGATCTATTGGGCCTAACAAACCCCATCCAAAGTACCAGATTCTTTAGTACTTCGAAATTTATATCATATCCGAAGGGTGTCCCGGAATGATGGGGATATTCGTATATATGCATTTTGTTAATGTCGGTTACCAGGTGTTCACCATATGAATGATTTTTATCTCTATGTATGGGATGTATATTGAAATATGAAATCTTGTGGTCTATTGTTACGATTTGATATATATATAGGTTAAACCTATAACTCACCAACATTTTTGTTGACGTTTTAAGAATGTTTATTCTCAGGTGATTATTAAGAGCTTCCGCTGTCGCATACTTAAATAAGGACAAGATTTGGAGTCCATGCTTGTATGATTTTGTGTAAAAACTGCATTCAAGAAACTTATTTCGTTGTAACATATTTGTATTGTAAACCATTATGTAATAGTGGTGTGTAAACAGGATATTTTAGATTATCATTATTTGATAATCTACGTAAAGCTTTTTAAACCTTTATTGATGAAATAAAGGTTATGGTTTGTTTTAAAATGAATGCAGTCTTTGAAAAAAACGTCTCATATAGAGGTCAAAACCTCGCAACGAAATCAATTAATATGGAATGTTTTTAATCAATAAGAACGGGACATTTCAGCGTGTACCAAGAGTTAAGCAAAAACGAGCCCGAACACCCATAAAAGGGCCATTCGGCCGAACCTAACCCACACACCCCTTTATGGACTAAAACTTGGGCTTATGTTTGACTAGTGATTCAATTAAGCCCTAACTACTAGCTATAAAAGGAAAAATTAGACTAGAAGCCCTCATTTGTTTCCCCTACAAGTCTACATCTCCCTCTTCATCTCCCCCTTGAGGCCGTCGGCCATCACCACCCCACAACCACCATCAAAAGTTGATTTTTGAAGAAACCCCGTACACGAAAGACGTTCCTTTGATCGTTCTCTACACGTTAGTGTGTTCGATTTAATTGTTTGAGGTATAACTAGAAACCCTAATCTTATGAATTCAATTTTTTGATCAGTTACATAGTGTATTAGAGTCTAGTGATCAATTAATGATGTCTAGTGTTGTTAATTGTTGATTGATTGCGTAATTAACGTTGTATGATAGAAAAAAGAATTTGTTTATTGATGATCTGATTAAATTGATATGAGATCTGACTTTTCAATATGTTTAATTAGAAATATATCGAAAAGTTATTAATTTTAGACTACGATTTTGCGTGATTTCGTTATCGTATGCTCAAGATATGCTTAATCGAAGTTTTCGTTAGGGTTTGCATGATATTCGAATTTTCTGAGTTACATGCTTTGTGTTTTAGTTTATATAAAGTGTACTAATGTATTTCTTGTGAAAATTTATGCAATTTGGACTAAAGATTTGCGTCTAAAGGTTATGAAATGCTCCCGATATGATAAAACGAATATTTGATTTGTTAAATATGTTGAATCAGTTTTTAAGTTCACATAAAAATTTCTAGAATGAATTAGGATTGATTTAGACATTTATCTTCTAGAATATGTTACTTTAAATGTTACTTGACATGTTTCATTTGTATGCGAACTTGCGAGAACGTGATTTTCCATGAGATATATGCTCGTCTAAATGATATGTCTGATTGATGGTCAAAAACTGATGAGTCTGTAATGTTTTGCAAATCTGTATGAATTGGCTAAAGAAATGCTTCTGATTATTTTATCAAATAAATTTTGTGATGTTTTGAGATGAAAACAATTGGCCGTTCATCAAAATATATTTTCAATATTTTTTGAAAAATGTTTAAAAACTGACGCGCGAGCAGAAATTTCTGTAATGAACTCAGACTTGATCCCTTCTGACTTCTAAATTTTAATTATCGTATGAGGCTTTGGCCAGACTTTTTAGAATTTATTTTAAGTCTAGTTATGATCTGGAGTTGTTCATGATTTAATGATTTATGTGCTATGAGTTATAGTTGGATCTTTCTATGACGTACGAATTTCTAAGGCATGCTTTAAGGTGCAAAAGTGCAATATGCTTAATTATGACTTGTAAAGTGATACTTGACCTAGGTTTGACTTATTGATCATGTATGTATGACCTACTGAGATGTTTGACTTTAGTTAACCACATTGACCGAGTTGACTTTACTATTGACTTTGGTTGACTTGCTTGGATTAGTTGACTTTTACTTGTTCATTGAGTCAGTCTGAGCACTAGGACTTTGCGTACACTATGGGTTGACATTATGACCTATATATGTATACTTAAGATGACCTATTTGACTAGGTTACATTGTTCAGTCGAGAGTGTTCGACAACAGTACGATTTACTAAGATCTTTACGAGTGCTTTTGCTAAGGTGAGTCTACAGTCCCATTTTCTTTAACATTTTTGGGATGAGATACATGCTGCTTTTGAAACTATTTCTTAAACTGTGTTTATAAATGTTTTACATATTAGGCACAAGTAACTTAAACGACTATACATATGAGTTCATAGCTTGATTAACACGTACACTTAATCAGTGTAGCGCCATGATAAGATAAATACGTACACTTAATCAGTGTAGCGCCATGATAAGATAAACACGTATACTTAATTAGTGTAGCATCATGATAAGATAAACACGTACACTTAATCAGTGTAGCGCCATGACAAGGTAAACTCGTACACTTAATCGGTGTAGCGCCATAAAGCTTTATAATCAAGTGCTCAAGATAATGTATACTTTTCCTATGATGTTTTCTAAGAAAATCTTGTGGCCTAACTTATGAAAAGATTTACTAAACCTGTAGATTCACTCAACTTTATGTTGATCCGTTTTGCATGTTTTATCTCATGTATTAGTTGCTTTCGCTGTAGAACATTGCTGTCATGTAGAAGTCAAGCCAAGCATTGGGACCAGAGTTAATGCGCCGTTAGTGGATTCTGACGGGGTGTTACATTTGGTATCAGAGCTTTGGCTATAGGGAACTAGGATACATTAGTGTGTTAACCGTAGGGCACATTAGTGGGTCTAGTCTATAGCCGTGTACTTAGAATGACTGTTATACGCCATGCTTGCACTGTTTGCTCTACTGTGCTACCCGTAGGGCTACATATTAGATATCACATGCATATACACATCTATACCCATAATGATATGGACTTGAACTAGATATATGATATCACGAATCACATACGTACACATGACGTGACACTTAAGAGCATTAAGTTGACTACGCTATCTTGAACTTATGGAGTGATGTCGAATGGATATGTGAGATAGCATAATGTAATGACCGGGATTGCATTACGGTAACTCATATAGAAGTTCCGACATCACAAAATAAGGAATTGGGAGCGAGTCAAGTAGGTTACTAGGATAAACATCGTTTAGAACTTGAACTGTATAATCTCAAATATGAGTAGAAATTTACAATGTGCGCATCAATTGTTTTTATAACTTATAAGAAATGTATAATCACGTCACAACTCGTCGCTCCTCGACACTGTCTGCCACCACCGATCACTACTTGGAACTACGAAGACACTGCTAGAACATGCTTATCATCTCATACGACTACTTATCGTTGCTAACTACTACACAATGCCGCCTCTCACTGTTAGTCTCGACCGATCACCTACTTCTCACTGCTTGTAATCACTAGTTACTACTTGATGCCACTCATTTCTACTTACCATTACTAAATACTACTCATCACTACTAGCACCTCCACTATTTACTACTAGCTACTATGCATCACGAATCATTTCGGATTTATCTTTAGAGGATGAATTCCTTGTAACAGCCTGCTAAATCCGTAGTAGATATTGTCTACTTAACGTCCGACTTTCCTGTCATTCAGCCACCAGCTTCACTATTTTGCTTTCCAATACGAGTCTACCGGAAGAGGTATTCACACCTTCCCTCATAAAGGGTATTTCGTTCTTCTCCCCCGACGATGTGGGCAAGTCTGATAACTCACCCTGCTTTCAACATCAACTTCAATGAATTTCATCAAGGATACGTTCTTACTCAACAATCATAATGCTTATGTCCTACTTACATCAGTGCCGATAGAAACTTTATCGCTAGATAATTCTGCCACAACGTTTGGGATCCAATACCTACCTTAGATAATGTGAACCCTATGGGACTATCAACTGGGAATAAAACGCATCTTGATTGATGTCATTTTAGTTTAAGGAGGTCCTGCCTTAAGAAGTTTGATCGTACACTTCCATCGTAAACGTCTCTCGCCCGAAACTTACCCTAAACTTTAATCGACGGTTGCTCCTAATCCTTTGCAATTTAGAAGAGAAGACCCATACCGTTAAGCTCATAACAACCTTCCGTACCGAACAGTACTTTTTTCGACAATTGGCGAGCCATTACAATAGAAATCTACTGAGTGATGCTTGGAGTTAAATTATTATACTTGGACTACCATATCTCTTTACTTAACATTGTGGTTTGAATGGATTGGTTATCTAACGACACAACCGAGGCTGTTGCGACCAGAAGGCCATTCGAATTCCTTTTACCGAATACGAATCAATGATGGTGTACGGAGAGAAGATCAGTATACCGTTGTGTTACATTAATTGCTCGAAGGTCTATAAGTACATGAAATAAGGATGTCTCGCAATTCTGGCACATGTGAGCAAAGTTGAATTAGTAGTTAAGAGACTCGACGATATCCCAACCGTTAGAAATTTTCCTTAAGGTCCTTCCGAGAGAATTACCATGTCTTCTACCGCATAGAGACGTAGAATTTCAGATTGACTTAATGCCGGGAGCGATACCTGTTGCACGTGCACCGTATAGACTTACACCCCCAGAATTGCAAGAGTTGTCTAGTCAACTACAAGAGCTTTAGACAAAGAATTCATTCGACCGAGTTTTTCACCATGGAGAGCACCTGTGCTCTTTGTTAGGAAGAAGAATGGATCTATGAAACCTAGTATTAAGAATAGATACCCGCTACCGAGAATCAATGATCTGATAGATCGGTTGCAAGGATCTAGATGTTAGTCTAAGATGATCTGAGGTCAGGTTACCATCAGGTAAGAGTAAAAGAGACAGATATACCGAAGACAACGTTTAGAACACTCTATAGACATCATCAATTTACCGTAATGCCGTTTGGATTGATGAACGCACCGGCAGTGTTCATGGATTTCATGAACCGTGTGTGTAAGTCATATCTGAACAAGTTTGTTATTGTGCTTATTGAAGATATTCTGGTATATTCTAAGAACGAGGAAGAACGTGAACAACATCTCCGTTTAATACTATAGATGCTCAGGAAGGAGCAGATGTATGTGAAGTTTTTAAAGTGTGACTTTTGATTATAAGAAGTTCAATTTTTGAGTCATATCGTAGCTGTCAATGGTATTCACATTGATACTGCGAAGATAGAAACGGTCAAGAAGTGGGAGACTCCTAAGTCGCCAACTCATGTTCGGAAATTCTAAGGTCTTGCCGGTTATTATAGAAGATTCATTAAGGAATTTTCTACTATTACCCGACCGTTAACATCATTGAGTCATAAGGGTAAGAAGTATGAATGGACAGAATTGCATGAAGCTGCATTTCAGTTGTTAAAAGAGAAGTTAACAACTTCACTGATTTTGTCTTTACCCGAAGGGAATGAAGATTTCGTGATTTACTGTGATGCTTCACGACAGGGTTTTGGTAGCGTGTTGATGCAACGGAAGAAAGTGATTGCCTATGGATTACGACAATTGAAGATACGTGAACAGAATTACACTACGCACGATTTAGAACTAGGTGTCTTTGCACTAAAGATGTGGAGACACTATTTGTATGATACTAAGTTTACTGTTTTCACGGATCCAAGAGTTTGCAACATATCTTTGACCAGAAACAGCTCAACATGAGGCAGAGACGTTGGATAGCTATTGAATGACTACGACTACGAGATTTCCTATCATAATGGCAGACTAATGTCATTGCAGATGCCTTGAGTAGAAAGGAAAAGGCTAAACCTCTCCGAGTTAGAGCATTGAATATGACTATTTGAAGGAATCTTACTTCTCAGATACATGATGCACAGCTAGAGGCGTTAAAAGAGGAGAACATTGCTATTGAGTCACTCAGAGTAATGGATAAGAAATTTATGTTCGAGAAGATGGAACGCGATATTTCTTAGATAGAATTTGGGTACCGAAGTTGGCAGATTAAGTGGACTAGTGCTAGATGAAGCACACAAGACAAGGTATTCTATTCACCCTAGATCCGACAAGATGTACCAAGAACATAAGGCACTGTACTGGTGGCCTAATATGAAAGCAGGTATCTCAACCTATGTTAGTAAGTGGTCAACGTGTGCTTAAGTAGAAGCAGAGCATCAGAAGCCGTCAGGACTATTGACACAGTCAGAGATTCCCCGGTGGAAATGGGAACATATTACCATGGATTTTATTACTAAGTTTGAAATGTCCCGTTCTTATTGATTAAAAACGTTCCATATTAATTGATTTCGTTGCGAGGTTTTGACCTCTATATGAGACGTTTTTCAAAGACTGCATTCATTTTTAAAACAAACCATAACCTTTATTTCATAAATAAAGGTTTAAAAGCTTTACGTAGATTATCAAATAATGATAATCTAAAATATCCTGTTTACACACGACCATTACATAATGGTTTACAATACAAATATGTTACATCGAAATCAGTTTCTTGAATGCAGTTTTTACACAATATCATACAAACATGGACTCCAAATCTTGTCCTTATTTTAGTATGCAACAGCGGAAGCTCTTAGTATTCACCTGAGAATAAACATGCTTTAAACGTCAACAAAAATGTTGGTGAGTTATAGGTTTAACCTATATGTATCAAATCGTAACAATAGACCACAAGATTTCATATTTCAATACACATCCCATACATAGAGATAAAAATCATTCATATGGTGAACACCTGATAACCGACATTAACAAGATGCATATATATAAGAATATCCCCATCATTTCGGGACACCCTTCGGATATGATATAAATTTCGAAGTACTAAAGCATCCGGTACTTTGGATGGGGTTTGTTAGGCTCAATAGATCTATCTTTAGGATTCGCGTCAATTAGGGTGTCTGTTCCCCAATTCTTAGATTACCAGACTTAATAAAAAGGGGCATATTCGATTTCGATAATTCAACCATAGAATGTAGTTTCACGTACTTGTGTCTATTTTGTAAATCATTTATAAAACCTGCATGTATTCTCATCCCAAAAATATTAGATTTTAAAAGTGGGACTATAACTCACTTTCACAGATTTTTACTTCGTCGGGAAGTAAGACCTGGCCACTGGTTGATTCACGAACCTATAACAATATATACATATATATCAAAGTATGTTCAAAATATATTTACAACACTTTTAATATATTTTGATGTTTTAAGTTTATTAAGTCAGCTGTCCTCGTTAGTAACCTACAACTAGTTGTCCACAGTTAGATGTACAGAAATAAATCGATAAATATTATCTTGAATCAATCCACGACCCAGTGTATACGTATCTCAGTATTGATCACAACTCAAACTATATATATTTTGGAATCAACCTCAACCCTGTATAGCTAACTCCAACATTCACATATAGAGTGTCTATGGTTGTTCCGAAATATATATAGATGTGTCGACATGATAGGTCGAAAGATTGTATACGTGTCTATGGTATCTCAAGATTACATAATATACAATACAAGTTGATTAAGTTATGGTTGGAATAGATTTGTTACCAATTTTCACGTAGCTAAAATGAGAAAAATTATCCAATCTTGTTTTACCCATAACTTCTTCATTTTAAATCCGTTTTGAGTGAATCAAATTGCTATGGTTTCATATTGAACTCTATTTTATGAATCTAAACAGAAAAATTATAAGTTTATAGTAGGAAAAATACGTTACAAGTCGTTTTTGTAAAGGTAGTCATTTCAGTCGAAAGAACGACGTCTAGATGACCATTTTAGAAAACATACTTCCACTTTGAGTTTAACCATAATTTTTGGATATAGTTTCATGTTCATAATAAAAATCATTTTCCCATAATAACAACTTTTAAATCAAATTTTATCATAGTTTTTAATTAACTAACCCAAAACAGCCCGCGGTGTTACTACGACGGCGTAAATCCGGTTTTACGGTGTTTTTCGTGTTTCCTGGTTTTAAATCATTAAGTTAGCATATCATATAGATATAGAACATGTGTTTAGTTGATTTTAAAAGTCAAGTTAGAAGGATTAACTTTTGTTTGCGAACAAGTTTAGAATTAACTAAACTATGTTCTAGTGATTACAAGTTTAAACCTTCGAATAAGATAGCTTTATATGTATGAATCGAATGATGTTATGAATATCATTACTACCTTAAGTTCCTTGGATAAACCTACTGGAAAAGAGAAAAATAGATCTAGCTTCAACGGATCCTTGGATGGCTCAAAGTTCTTGAAGCAGAATCATGACACGAAAACAAGTTCAAATAAGATCATCACTTGAAATAAGATTGTTATAGTTATAGAAATTGAACCAAAGTTTGAATATGATTATTACCTTGTATTATAATGATAACCTACTATAAGAAACAAAGATTTCTTGAGGTTGGATGATCACCTTACAAGATTGAAAGTGAGCTAGCAAACTTGAAAGTATTCTTGATTTTATGTAACTAGAACTTGTAGAATATATGAAGAACACTTAGAACTTGAAGATCTAACTTGAGAGAGATCAATTAGATGAAGAAAATTGAAGAATGAAAGTGTTTGTAGGTGTTTTTGGTCGTTGGTGTATGGATTAGATATAAAGGATATGTAATTTTGTTTTCATGTAAATAAGTCATGAATGATTACTCATATTTTTGTAATTTTATGAGATATTTCATGCTAGTTGCCAAATGATGGTTCCCACATGTGTTAGGTGACTCACATGGGCTGCTAAGAGCTGATCATTGGAGTGTATATACCAATAGTACATACATCTAAAAGCTGTGTATTGTACGAGTACGAATATGGGTACATACGAGTAGAATTGTTGATGAAACTGAACGAGGATGTAATTGTAAGCATTTTTGTTAAGTAGAAGTATTTTGATAAGTGTATTGAAGTCTTTCAAAAGTGTATAAATACATATTAAAACACTACATGTATATACATTTTAACTGAGTCGTTAAGTCATCGTTAGTCGTTACATGTAAGTGTTGTTTTGAAACCTTTAGGTTAACGATCTTGTTAAATATTGTTAACCTAATGTTTACAATATCAAATGAGATTTTAAATTATTATATAATCATGATATTATCATGTATAAATATCTCTTAATATGATATATATACATTAAATATCTTTACAACGATAATCGTTACATATATGTCTCGTTTAAAAATCATTAAGTTAGTAGTCTTGTTTTTACATATGTAGTTCATTGTTAATATACTTAATGATATGTTTACTTATCATAGCATCATGTTAACTATATATATATCCATATATATGTCATCATATAGTTTTTACAAGTTTTAACGTTCGTGAATCACCGGTCAACCTGGGTGGTCAATTGTCTATATGAAACATATTTCAATTAATCAAGTCTTAACAAGTTTGATTGCTTAACATGTTGGAAACATTTAATCATGTAAATATCAATCTCAATTAATATATATAAACATGGAAAAGTTTGGGTCACTACATACGGCCCAATGAATAACAGAAATAAAAGAACAGATAATGTCGGAACAAGTAATACCGCCTTTGTTTGTTATGGATTTGAAAAATCGGGCCACATTAGGAGTAATCGCCGAACCCAGAGAAAAATAATGGGTAAAGTCGTGGAAGAGTTTTCAATATTAATACGACAGAAGACCCGGAGCTTGTTACGGGTACGTTTCTCATTGACAATAAATCTGCTTATGTTTTATTTGATTCTGGTGCGAATAGGAGCTATATGAGAAGAGATTATTGTGCCAAATTAAGTTGTCCATTGACGCCTTTGGATGATAAATTTTTATTCGAATTAGCAAATGGTAAATTAATTTCAGCAGATAATATATGTCAGAATCGAGAAATTAAACTGGTTAGCGAAACATTTAAGATTGATTTGATACCAGTAGAGTTAGGGAGTTTTGATGTGATAATCGGCATGGACTGGTTGAAAGAGGTGAAAGCAGAGATCGTTTGTTACAAAAATGCGATTCGCATCATACGAGAAAAAGGAAAACCCTTAATGGTGTACGGAGAAAAGAGCAACGCGAAGCTAAATCTTATTAGTAATTTGAAGGCGCAAAAACTAATAAGAAAAGGTTGCTATGTTGTTGTAGTACATGTCGAGAAGGTACAACCCAAAGAAAAGAACATCAATGATGTTCCCGTTGCAAAAGAGTTTCCCGATGTATTTCCAAAGAATTACCGTGATTACCTCCACACTGATCCGTTGAATTTCAAATAGACTTGGTACCAGGAACTGCACCAATAGCCTATGCTCCATATAGACTTGCACCCAGTGAAATGAAGGAACTCCAGAGCTAATTATAAGAACTTTTAGAGCGAGGTTTCATTTGACCAAGCACGTCACCGTGGGGAGCCCCTGTTTTGTTTGTCAAGAAGAGAGATGGTACATTCAGGTTGTGTATCGACTACCGAGAGTTGAACAAACTTACCATCAAGAACTGTTACCCACTACCGAGAATCGACGACTTATTTAATCAACTACAAGGTTCGTCAGTTTAATAGAAGATTGATTTACGTTCCGGATATCATCAAATGCGGGTGAAGGAGGATGATATTCCAAAGACTGCTTTTAGAACGCGTTACGGTCATTATGAGTTTATGGTTATGCCGTTTAGTTTAACTAACGCACTAGTTGTGTTCATGGACCTCATGAACCGAGTGTGTGGGCCATATCTTGATAAGTTTGTCATTATCTTCATCGATGACATACTTATCTACTCAAAGAATGATCAAGAGCACGAAGAACATTTGAGAAAAGAGCTAGAGTTGTTAAGGAAAGAAAAACTGTACGCTAAGTTTTCAAAGTATGCTTTTTGGTTGGAAGAAGTTCAATTTCTCGGTCAAATAGTGAACAAAGAAGGTATTCAGGTGGATCCGGCAAAGATTGAAACCGTTGAAAAATGGGAAACCCCGAAAACTCCGAAGCATATACACCAATTTTTAGAACTAGCTGGTTACTACAGAAGATTCATCCAAGATTTTTCCAAAATAGCAAAACCCTGGACTGCATTAACGCATAAAGGGATTAAATTTGAATGGAAGGATGAGCAGGAGAAAGCGTTTCAATTGTTGAAGAAAAAGTTAACTACGGCACCTATATTGTCATTGCCTGAAGGGAATGATGATTTTGTGATATATTGTGACACCTCAAAGCAAGGCCTCGGTTGTGTATTAATGCAACGAACGAAGGTAATTGCTTATGCGTCTAGACAATTGAAGATTCACGAGCAGAATTATACGACACATGATTTGGAATTAGGCGCGGTTGTTTTTGCATTAAAGACTTGGAGACACTACTTATATGGGGTCAAAAGTATCATATATACCGACCACAAAAGTCTCCAGCATTATTTAATCAGAAACAACTGAACATGAGGCAGCATAGATGGATTGAATTGTTAAATGATTACGATTTTGAGATTCGTTACCACCCGGGGAAGGCGAATGTGGTAGCCGATGCTTTGAGTAGAAAGGACAGAGAACCTATGCGGGTAAAAGCTATGAATATAAAGGCGAATGTGGTAGCCGATGCTTTGAGTAGAAAGGACAGAGAACCTATGCGGGTAAAAGCTATGAATATAATTATTCGTACTAACCTTACTACTCAAATAAAGGAGGCGCAGCAGGGAGTTGTAAAAGAAGGAAAGTTGAAGAATGAAATACCTAAAGGATAGGAGAAACATCTTAATATTCGGAAAGACAGAACCCGGTATAGGGCTGAAAGAATTTGGGTACCAAAGTTTGGAGATATGAGAGAAAAGGTACTTAAGGAAGCATATAAAACCAGATATTCAATACATCCCTGAGCGGGGAAGATGTACAAAGATCTCAAGAAACACTTTTGGTGGCTGGGTATGAAAGTCGATATTGCTAAATACGTAGGAGAATGTTTGACGTGTTCTAAAGTCAAAGCTGAACATCAGAAACCATCGGGTCTACTTCAATAACCTGAAATCCCAGAATGGAAATGGGAAAACATTACCATGGATTTCATTACTAAATTGCTAAGGACTGCAAGTGGTTATGATACTATTTGGGTAATAGTCGATCGTCTTACCAAATCATCACACTTTCTGCCAATGAGAGAAGATGATAAAATGGAGAAGTTGGCGCGATTATATTTAAAGGAAGTTATCTCCAGACATGGAATACCAATCTCTATTATCTCTGATAGGGATGGCAGATTTGTTTCAAGGTTTTGGCAGACACTACAACAAGCATTGGGGACTCGTCTAGACATGAGTACTGCTTATCATCCACAAACTGATGGGCAAAGTGAAAGGACGATACAGACCCTTGAAGACATGCTACGAGCATGTGTTATCGATTTTGGAAACAGTTGGGATCAACACCTACCGTTAGCAGAATTTTCCTACAACAACAGTTACCATTCGAGTATTGAAATGGCGCCATTTGAGGCACTTTATGGTAGAAAGTGCAGGTCTCCGATTTGTTGGAGTGAAGTGGGGGATAGACAGATTACGGGTCCGGAGATAATACAAGAAACTACCGAGAAAATCATCCAAATTCAACAACGATTGAAAATTGCCCAGAGTCGACAAAAGAGCTACGCGGACAGTAAAAGAAAAGATATAGAATTTGAGATTGGAGAAATGGTTATGCTTAAGCTTTCACCTTGGAAAGGCGTTGTTCGATTTGGTAGACGGGGGAAACTAAATCCAAGGTACATTGGACCATTCCAGATTATAGATCGTGTCGGACCAGTAGCTTACCAACTTGAGTTACCTCAAAAACTCGCGGCTGTACATAACACTTTCCACATCTCGAATTTGAAGAAATGTTTTGCTAAAGAATATCTCACTCCATTAGACGAAATCCAAATCAACGAAAAACTTCAATTCATTGAAGAACCCGTCGAAATAATGGATCGTGAGGTTAAAAGACTTAAGCAGAGCATGATACCAATTGTTAAGGTTCGATGGAATACTCGTAGAGGACCCGAGTTCACCTGGGAGCGTGAAGATGATATAAAGAAGAAATACCCGCACCTATTTCCAGAAGATTCGTCAACACCTTCTACAGCTTAAAATTTCGGGACGAAATATATTTAACGGGTAGGTACTGTAGTGACCCGAACTTTTCCATAATTATATATATTAAATGATATCTAATATTAACATGATTAAATGTTTCTAACATGTTAAGCATTCAAACTTGTTAAGACTTGATTATTTGTTATGAGTTTCATGTAGACAATTGATCACCCAAGTTGACTGGCGATTCACGAACGTTAAAACTTGTAAAACGACATGATGATATATATATATATATATGGACATATATATGGTTGACATGAGAGTATGATATGTAAGAATATCACTAAGTATATTAACAATGTGTGATATACATAAAAATGAGAACATTGAATTATGAAGCTCGAAATGATATACATAACGATTATCGTTAAAATAACGTCTTACTAAATACATATGTATTGTAATAAGATATTGATATACTATATTTAACATGATAAAATGATAATTAAGTATATCATTGAGTGTATTAACAATGAACTATACAAGTAAGATGAGACTACTAACTTAAGGATTTCAAAACAATATATATATGTAACGATTACCGTTGTAATAGTATTTTAATATATATATATATATATATATATATATATATATATATATATATATATATATATATATATATATATATATATATATATATATATATATATATATATATATATATATATATATATATATATATATATATATATGATGTTAAGATATATTCATACACCATGTTATCATATTAACATAACAATTTAACATCTCATTTAAGTATAATAACAATGAATTAATTACATTTAACAAGATCGTTAACTTAAAGGTTTCAAAACAACACTTACATGTAATGGTATGCATGCCTGTCAACGATGACTTAACGACTTAGTTAAAATTTATATACATGTAGTGTATTTAGATGTATTAGTACACTTTTGAAAGACTTCAAGACACATATCAAAGTACTTCTACTTAACAAAAATACTTACAATTACATCCTCATTCATTTTCATCAACAATTCTACTAGTATGCACTCGTATTCGTACTCGTACAATACCCAGCTCCTAGACGTATATACTATTGGTATATACACATAATAATTCAGCTCTTAGCAGCCCTAGATAGTCAACAAACATCTAGAACCAAACATTTGGCTACTAGCATGAATTATTCACTAAAAATAAAATTACAACTTGCTTAAATGGACACCATGGTTCACGTCCCATTTCACTCACCCACACACTTGCAATTTTCAATTTTCTTTCACTCATTTGATCTCTCTATTGTTCTATGATGATGTTCTAAGTGTTCTTCATCATATTCATAAAATCTACATCAATCTAGCTCATAAATCCAACCTTTGATCAACCTACAAAACAACTACTTAAGAACACTTCAATAACACTTTCAAGATTACTAGTTTACTTCCAAGCTTTCAAATCCATTCCAAGTAATCATCCAAGATCAAGAAACCTTTGTTAATTATAGTAGGTTATCTTTCTTATTCAAGGTAATATTCATAGAAAAATTTCATTCCTCGTCCCTGAACTTTACATCAAATTTGACTCCTCATCCTTTTTCTTTTTTTTGTGCATCCCTTGTCCCTAATGTATCACAATTCTACATCCCTCGTCCTTTTTTGGGATGAGGGATGTAGAATTGACAGAAAGAAAAAGGACGAGGAGTCAAGAAAAAGGACGAGGGATGTAGAATTGTGATACATTAGGGACGAGGGATGCACAAAAAAAAGAAAAAAGGACGAGGAGTTAAATTTGATGTAAAGTTCAGGGATGAGGAATGAAATTTTTTCAATATTCATATTCAAACTTTGTTACAATTTCTATAACTATAATAATCTTATTTCGAGTGGAAATCTTACTTGAACTTATTTTCGTGTCATGATTCTGCTTCAAGAACTTTCAAGCCATCCAAGGATCCTTTGAAGCTAGATCTATTTTTTTCATTTCTAGTAGTTTACCTACTAAAATTAAGGTAGTAATGATGTTCATAACATTATTCAATTCATACATATAAAACCATCTTATTCGAAGATTTAAACTTGTAATCACTAGAACATAGTTTAGTTAATTCTAAACTTGTTCGCAAAACAAAGTTAATCCCTCTAACTTGACTTTTAAAATCAACTAAACACATATTCTATATCTATATGATATGCTAACTTAATGATTTAAAACCTGGAAACACGAAGAACACCGTAAAACCAAACATACGCCGTCGTACTAACACCGCGAGCTGTTTTGGGTTAGTTAATTAAAAACTATGATAAACTTTGATTTAAAAGTTGTTCTTATGGAAAAATGATTTTTCTTATGAACATGAAACTATATCCAAAAATTATGGTTAAACTCAAAGTGAAAGTATGTTTTTCAAAATGATCATCAAGACGTCGTTCTTTCGACTGAAATGACTACCTCTTATAATATTGACTTGTAACCTATATTTCTGACTATAAACTTATACTTTTTCTGTTTAGATTCATAAACTTAAGTTCAATATTAAACTATAGCAACTTGAATCACTCAAAATGGATTTGAAACGAAGAAATGACGGGTAAAACAAAATTGGATAAATTTGCTAGTTTTAGCTACGAAAATTTTGTAACAAATCTAGACTAAACATATCCTAACTAATTTATATTGTATTATACATATTATGAAATCTTGGGATACCATAGACACGTATACAATGTTTTGACATATCATATCGACCCATCTATATATATTTCGGAACAACCATAGACACTTTATATGCAGTAATGTTTGAGTTAGCTATACAGGGTTGAGGTTGATTCCAAAATAATATATATACTTTGAGTTGTGATCGAGTCTGAGGCTTGTAGACACTGGGTCGTGGATTGATTAAAGATAATATATATTGCTTTATTTCTGTACATCTAACTGTGGACAACTAGTTGTAGGTTACTAACGAGGACTGCTGACTAAACAAACTCAAATCATTAAAACGTAATAAAAATGTTGTAAATATATTTTGAACATACTTTGATATATATTTACATATTTGTTATAGGTTCGTGAATCGACCAGTGGCCAAGTCTTACTTCCCGACGAAGTAAAAATATGCGAAAGTGAGTTATAGTCCCACTTTTAAAATCTAATATTTTTGGGATGAGAATACATGCAGTTTTATAAATGTTTTACAAAATAGACACAATTAATCAAAACTACATTCTATAGTTGAATTATTAAACCGAATATGCCCCTTTTAGCTTGGTAGCCTAAGAATTAGGGAACTGACCCCTAATTGACGCGAATCCTAAAGGTAGATCTACGGGAACTAACAACCCCCATTCTGGAATTTGGAATGCTTTAGTACTTCGAGTTTATCATGTCCGATGGGTGTCCCAAAATGATGGGGATATTCTATATGCATCTTGTTAATGTCGATTACCAGGTGTTCACCATATGAATGATTTTTGTCTCTATGCAGTTTGCGAAATGCCTGATATGAGATGTATTATAAAAATGAAATCTTGTGGTCCATTATTATGATTTCATAATACATAGGTTAAACCTATAACTCACCAACATTTTTGTTGACATTTTAAGCATGTTTATTCTCAAGTGATTATTAAGAGCTTTCGCTGTTGCATACTAAAATAAGGACAAATTTTGGAGTCCATACTTGTATGATATTATGTAAAAACTGCATTCAAGAAAGTTATTTTGATGTAATATATTCATATTGTAAACCATTATGTAATGGTCGTGTGTAAACGGTATATTTTAGATTATCATTATTTGATAATCTATGTAATGCTTTTTAAACCTTTATCAATAAAATAAAGGTTATGGTTGTTTTAAAAATGAATGCAGTCTTTGAAAAACGTCTCATATAGAGGTCAAAACCTCGCGACGAAATCAATTAATATGGAACGTTTATAATTAATATGAACGGGACATTTCAATCTCCACCCATATCACCACCTTCTTCTTCGTTTGGTGTTTCACCATCAAACCACCCATTAAACTGCCCTTGAACTACTACTGCAGCTGTACTGTTTTCATTACTGTTTCAGCTGTAAAACAGCTTGAGAATCGTCTGCAACTATGGTAAATTGCTGCTACTACATCGTATTTTTTTTTCTGTTTCACTCTATCACCTTAAACCACCCTTTACAACCTGCAAAAACCCAATCATTATTACTGTTTGTTCTATTCTGTCGAACCCCGAATACAAATCACCACCACTGTTAACTACCTGTTTCTACGAGCTGTTGCTATTCAATGAACCAATAGATCATTTATGGTTATGATTGTTGGCATGAAAACTCAACCCATTTAACAAACTTGCAGCTGTTACTTCGATTTATTTTAGACAATAACAAATAGTAGTGATGTAAGTTATGATGATAATGTAGGGAAAAGTGGAGGGGTCACAATGAGGATATTTTCTTGGATCCTACAGCCCCACGTACATTTCTTTATATTTATCAAATTAAATATCTTGGATCGGGTTTCTAGTTTAACCGGACTATCTTAAATTGGTTTATCAATTTGGGCCACTTAGATTCGGTTTTATTGTTGGGCCGTACACTTATTCAGTTGGACCGAGAGTTCTTGGGCCGAGTTATCTATTTTCTTGGACTAATTAGTTGGGCCAAAACCCAATTGAATTTAGATGGTGATGATAATGAGCATGATATTAAGGATAATGGAAGATGATGATAATGATTTAAGGTTAAAAGAATTTAAATCAGTGTTATATCATAAAAGAATAAGCAGCTAAATGGTTAGGAGTGTTTTAGTGGAACCAGAGGTCACGGGTTCGAGCCCGGGCAGTGGTGTTTCTTTTTAAATGTTTGTTTCTTCAAATGTTGTATTCTATTATTATTATTATTATTATTATTATTATTATTATTATTATTATTATTATTATTATTATTATTATTATTATTATTATTATTACTACTATTATTACTAATATAAGTATTAATTATCATTTATTATTATTATTATGATTATAGTTACAATTATGCCTATTATTATTCTTATTGTTAAGTTAATTATTATTATTACTATCATAATGCAATTTATTATTATTATCATTAATATTATTATTACTATCATTTTTATAATTATTATTATCATTATTATTATTATTATTAAAATCGTTAACATTATTATTAAGATTATTATTATTAATTTAATAAATAAATATTATATATATAAGAAAAATATAGTTATTACTATAACATAACTATATTATATTTTTATAATAAATACTAATTATTTATCTAATGTATATAAAATAAATATAGCTAATTAAATTATTAATGAAACATATAATTTACTAAAATAATAATCAATAATAATATATATAAATTTGTTCGATTACAAATTATATGTGTTAATATATATATAAATGATATAGGTTCGTGAATTCGAGGCCAACCCTGCATTGTTCAGTTCCGTCGTATGCATATTTTTACTACAAAATATCGTATTGTGAGTTTCATTACTCCCTTTTTAAATGCTTTTGCAATATATATTTTTGGGACTGAGAATACATGCGCTGTTTTATAAATGTTTGATGAAATAGACACAAGTAATCGAAACTTCATTATATGGTTGGATTATCGAAATCGAATATCGCCCCTTCTGGTAACCTAAGAATTAGGGAAATGACCCCTAATTGATGCGAATCCTAAAAATAGATCTATGGGCCTAACAAACTCTATTCTGGAATTTGGAATGCTTTAGTACTTCGATTTAAAAAAGGTGATTGTGATTGCCGTTATATAGCATACTTTCGAGTACGCGGGGGATATTCTATATGCATCCTTGTTAGTTCGCTTACCAGGTGTCCATCATATGAATGATTTTTATACACTTGCGAGTGTAGAATTATTTAAGAAAAATGAAATCTTGGGGTCTATTAAAATTATGGAAATGATTGATTATGATAAACTAATGTACTCACCAACCTTTTGGTTAACATTTTTAAGCATGTTTATTCTCACGTATGAAAGAAATCTTCCGCTGTGAATTTGCTCATTTTAGAGATATTACTTGGAGTCATTCATGGCATATTTCAAAAGACGTTGCATTCGAGTTGTTGAGTTCAACAAGATTATTATTAAGTCATTTATAGTTTGGATATATTATGAAATGGTATGCATGCCTGTCAACTTTCGATGAAATGAAAGTTTGTCTTTTAAAAATGAATGCAATATTTGTAAAATGTATCATATAGAGGTCAGTACCTCGCAATGGGACCAAATGTCGAAGATTTCGTCCATATGGATTAGGACGGGTCTCTATATCTAACGACCCGTCCTAATCCATCTGGACGAAGTCCATATCGATTATAAATGATTCACAACAGTTGATTACATCGCGAGGTACTTGACCTCTATATGATACATTTTACAAACATTGCATTCGTTTTTGAAAAGACAATCTTTCATTACATCGAAAGTTGACGGCATGCATACCATTTTATAATATATCTAACTATAATTGACTTAATAAGAATCTTGATGAACTCAACGACTCGAATGCAACGTCTTTTGAAATATGTCATGAATGACTCCAAGTAATATCTTTAAAATGGGCAATTGCACAGCGGAAGACTTCTTTCATACCTGAGAATAAACATGCTTTAAAATGTCAACCAAAAGATTGGTGAGTTCATTAGTTTAACATAAATAATCATTTCCATCATTTTAATATACCACAAGATTTTCATTTCCAGTTCTCATAAATAAACGTCCCATGCATAGAGACAAAAATCATTCATATGGATTGAACACCTGGTAACCGATGTTAACTTAATGCATAGAATATCCTCAAAACAGAACCTCTCGTCTGTATAATAATCTCGAATTACTAAAGCATTCGTACCCCGAATGGGACTTGTCAAGGTCCATAGATCTATCTTTAGGATTCACGTCAATCAGGGGCCATTTCCCTAAATTCTTAGGTTACCAGACTTGAAGGGCAATATTCAGTTTAATAATCCAACCATATAATGTAATTTTAAGTACTTGTGTCTATTTCGTAGAACATTTATAAAAATTGTGCATGTATTCCCAGCCCAAAAATATAAAGGGTAAAAAGGCAAATGAAACTCATAATCCAATATTTTGTAGTAAAAATATTCATACGACGGAACTGAACAATGCAGGGTTGGCCTCAGATTCACGAACCTATATCATCCATATATATATTAATATCTATACTTGTAATTGAACAAAGATATATATTATTATTAGCGATATAATTCTTATTTTAATAATTTATATTCATTTTATATATAAAAAATTAAGTTTCGTTATGTTATATGTAATAAATATATTTATATATTTATATATATATTATTTGTTAGTTAAAACAGTACTTTAGTAATACTAAGGTAATATTTTAAATGATAATAGTGTTAATACTAATATTAATAAAAATCATAATATTATTTATAATTCTATTAATAAATATATTAATGATAGTTTTCATTAATCAATCTTATAATATTGATAATATCAGTAGTTTTTAATAAAATGATTAATTTAATAGTAATGGTCATGAAAATATTAATTTTTGATAATAATACTTAATCCTTAATAATAATAATAATTATAAAAATATCTATTTGTTAATTATGATGATAAGTTTAATTGTAATTCTACTAATAATCATATTAATAATAATAATGATATTGTCACTAATAATTTTGTGGATAACAACAATAATAATACTAACCATTTATAAAAAGATACTAATAATAATATTTATAATAGTAATTTTGTATCATGTTCAATAATAATGTTAATAATAATAATAATAATGATCATAATTATAATAATAATACATAATACATATATTAATATTAGCAATAATAATAACAATGATAACACTTAATAACATTAATACTTATAATCATAATAATCATAACATTAATAATAATGATCATAATAATTACTAGTAATAATAATAATAATAATAATAGAAATAATGTTAAGAGTGTATACCCTTGAAACTTTGAATAAAAAGAAATGTTCCCGACGAGACTCGAACCCTTGACCTCCCGCTAACAACAACACACTGAACCATCCGTCCAGTTTTACTTTCTGATTAACACCACTACCGAATTATTTTTAACCCGTATTATTTATTTCTATTCTCCTTCTTCTTTGATTCAGTCGACAGACCCAAAACCAAAAACTTGACAATTCGAATTTTATACTTGAAATTGATTTATACATAACCTAAGTTGAATACTTCTGTTAAATCAAACAATCAATTAAAAAAAATTAAACTAAATGGCCTGCTGTATTCACGAACACAACAAGAACCCAAAACACTGGCTTAGACACTTTTTAAAAAATAAAAAAATAAAAATAAAAATTGATACAGATCAATACCCAATGTTCATGTTACTCGACAGCAAAAAAAATAAATAAATAAATATATATACAAAAAAATAAAATAAAAATAAAGAGTGCTATGTGTTCATCGCTATAAGAAAAAAAATTGATTTTTAATTCAAGAACGATTTAGACCAAACTCATAACATGAAATAGATCGTAATCCACTCCTAGAAACTATAGAAAACATCAATTAAACTTAAAACATTCAAACGATTTCGAATTTGAGAGATTACCATTTTTGTTGACTTTTGAATTCAAAGTTTGACTCCTCAAATTCGAATTTGATTTTACGAATTGGAACCTGGAAATTTGAGGAAACATTCCTGACATGATTTACGATACTTCTGCACTTTTAGATTTTTGAAATGGATTTGATTTCGAAATATGGGCAAAAATTTATACGAACAGAGATAACAGAACAATAATATATATATATATATATATATATATATATATATATATATATATATATATATATATATATATATATATATATATATATATATATCATCGACTGGTACTATATGGATGTAGTGTTTTTTTTTTTTAATGTGATAATGGGGAAGTTGTCAATTTTCATCAATAAGAGGATCAATTATAGGATGTAGGTGTCGACCAAAATTCACAAGAGGAATAGAAAGCAGTAAAAAAAATATTTATTTGATACTGATATGATATAGATTACGCGTAATTAGCTGTTATTATGCTTAACTTAATTAATTAATAAAAGTATATATAATTATAATACTAATTAATAATTATATTAATAAAATCTGTTAATAAAATAAAATAATAATAATAATAATAATAATAATAATAATAATAATAATAATAATAATAATAATAATAATAATAATAATAATAATAATAATAATAATAATAATAATAATAATAATAGGGATAATAATAATATTGATATTTAACATTATAATTATATTATATTAATAATTATAAGTAACAATAATGAATATATTTATTATAAAAATAATAATATTAATGGTAACAAATAATAATTTGTATTATTTAGTAATAATAATATAACAATTTAGTATTACTACATAATTAATTATATGGAGGAAAATATTATAATTTTCTACATATTATTTATAACATACTTATTTTACAATACTTATTTAAATAACTTATGTATAGAAATTTTATATATGTTACATATTATTGATTATGCAATACATAAAATGACATTCCTGAAATATTTAATATTCAAACATCAGAGTATATGGAACTCGTATATATATATTTATTTCATTAACAACTTAACTATCCTATTTATTATTTTATACTTTAATTCAAATATTTAAAATGTGCTTTATTAATTTAAAATATTAGATATATACTTGTATTTATATACACATAATTCTTTATAATTAATTATTCGTGAATCGTCAGAATTAGCCAAAGGGTAATTGCATTCATGATAATAGTTTGAAAATTTTGAGACTCGGTCTAACAGACTTTGCTTATCGTGTCGAAAATATATAAAGATTAAGTTTAAATTTGGTCGGAAATTCCCGGGTCATCACAGTACCTACCCGTTAAAAAAAATTTGTCCCGAAATTTGAGTGAGGTGTTCATGGTTAACAATAAAAATATTTTCATGACGAATATGAGTTGATAAATAGAGTTTTATTATCATTGAATAATATCGATAAAATGATTCGATTAATCGAAGCGTATGAATGAAGCTATCACAAAGACCGAGATGAAGAAATGGAGATTCTCCATAACTTTTGACGTAGTCATGGTTGAATTTAGAAAATAAGGTGCGTCTTAACTTTTGACGTTGTCTTTGTTGAATTCCGAAATTCAAGGATTTAAAGAAGATCTTCGAAATCTTAAAGATTTGATTTTTCAGCGAATAAGGAAATTAAGATCTCTATAATTAAATACGGTGATCTGCCTCAATTACTCTGTCTGATATATTTCTCTTATAAATTAAGCTCTTCAATTCCATTATTCTCACCATTCCTATACTTTCTTTCTTAGTTCATACATCCAAAAGATTGTGAAATGCTTAATCCAGTTCTAATCCTTGATATTTTTCTAATTATCATTTCTATCATTCTTCTTTTCAATCTTTCATCAAAAGAATCTGTTTACTTCTACTATTGCCTTGGGGTGATACTATTCTTAATTATACCGTGTCTTTATATTACTATCCGTATTAATATCCACGGTTTGTAATCTCCGTGTTGTTATTGGGCTTTATATTTTCCCTTATATTTTGGAGCTCTTTACCTTTTTATTATCTTCTCGACCTCTAGTAAAGCGAGTAACGGTCCAGAATTCATAAGTATGGAGTTTCGAATGAACATCATGTTCTAAACAAGAAAGAACGTATTAGCACGATTTGATTTGTCAAATTTCCAGAATCACTGAGAATAGAACTATCAAGAATATATTTTCTTGATATGTTCAGAAGTTAAGTAGAATGAAAGAGTTATGTAACATGGCACGTGATGACGTTATGATCTGTGAATCATCACGTTCCATTAGAAACTCAGTATGACTTACTGTAATATAATCACGTTGATCACGTGTCATTATATTATACTAACTCATGCATCAATTTCCAACACTACTTCAAAAACATTCATAATTTAAACTCGAATTTTAAAGAATTTTAGAAACTAAAGTAGTTTCCTTTATGATGTAATATAGATAGCACGAAGAGATAAATAATTTCGGAAGAGAATATTTATGAAAATATCTTCAGAAATATCGAAGATATTTATGATGATATTTTGGAATTTCTAGGTTCAATGGTTGATGAAGAAAGATTTTTCGCAAGATTTAACATGGGTACGGAGTAAGATATTCGTTGAAGGTTTCATCGGATCCAAAATTACTTGGGTTCTTTGAATATATGGTATGGTCCTTGTATTTGTCCTTGATCTCCTTCGTGGTTAGCTCAATCCGTTTTCCAGTTCCAACTTTTCTGAGCTTTTCCAACATACTATTCTTTATCATCAAACTTTCGATGATTAAGGTCGTTTACGGTTGTCTATGATTTCTGCTGCTTCATTCAGATTTTTCAACATTCAGAGTATTGATTTATAACTGAGTGCTTTTCAGAATTTCAGAATGAGAGATCATAATTCTAAGAGATAAATGTCATACATATAAGTATTGATGTAGATATGCTGTGAGTTTTCAAAGTACTGATTGCTGATTCCCGATAATTGTTATGGCAGTTCTCATTACAAGATGTGGATGAGTATATGATAGGATTTCAATGAATTAATGATTTGTCAGAGAGATTTAAGCCAAGAAGCAACGAGGTTGCTGGTACGTCTGCTGGTAATATGGTGGAATATAAAAGAATTCTCCGGTATCAAAAGGGTAATTGTATATATATCAGGATTATAGTAAGACTACTTCGAATGAAAAGTCGAAGTTGACTAGCTGGAGCTGTGACAAAATTGGCTACTTTGAAAAGGGATAGCAAAGTTATTTTTGCTAATTAATGCCAAAGGATCTGACGCCACTACGTGTTAAACTTTTACTCAGTTTTCGAGAGTTTCTCAGGTGAATAGTTATATGCATCAATCTTTTCTTTCTTTAGATGAAGTGTGGTTGATTCATCATCTCGATTGAGGTGTTTTCAAGAATCATGAAAGGTTTGAACGCAGATTGTAATCGTCGAGATACAAATGAGGTTTAAGATGAAATCAAGTGGCAAACTTGAAGAAATGTTTAGTTTCATATGTTATAATCAATATTTTAATTCATTTTAATTATCCAATGTCATTAGTCCACAGTCGATAGTCCACAGTTAACAGTCCAATAATTCATATATAATTTAATATATAATATTCGAATTAATTAATACGTATCGTGACCCGTGTACATGTCTCAGACTCGATCACAACTCAAACTATATATATTTTTGTAGAATCAACCTCAACCCTGTATAGCTAACTCAAACATTACTGCATATAGAGTGTCTTTGGTTATTCCAAATAATATATAGATGCGTCGATATGATATGTCAAAACCTTGTATACATGTCCCGATATTTAAAGTGTGTAAAATAAATAACATAAATTAAATGAAGATAAATAAAATTGCGAGAATGTAAATTGCGATAATTAAATTGTGATAAATAAAATGTAATCAGTTAGCTAGGAACAATTAGCTAGGAACAGTTAGCGTAGATTCTTAACAAAATTTCTCATAGTTAATTTGTTTGTTTCTAACAAATTTTATTTTGTCAAATGTTTTCTTCATTATGCCGATTGTTGGATTCTGATAAATCAAAATCCAAATATGAAATTGGATGAAAATGGTTATTCTGTGGTGAACGGATTTGTATATCGGTGGATGTAAGTAGGATAGTAAGCGACTTTTGAATCGACTTCGAAGAATGTACAGTGTAAATTATTAATGTGAAATCTGAATATTCCTCGGGTATTACCTACCTGTTAAAATATTTTCACCATTAACAGTTTGTACAAAATAATTTTTAATTACAATCTTTATGAAAATATATTTCCATATATATTTTCTTCAGATGTAATCATGGATTTAATGATTTAATATGATATTAATCTCATTTGATTTATCGTTAGAACTAGAATGGATAATCTCCAAAACTTTAGAGATTACTTAATCGCCATGAAGAACGAAGATAATTGATGTAGAATGATACGTAGAACGATGATTATACTCGAGGTATAGAATTAGATGTTGAAGCATGGATTGTTGATGGTACTTTTGGTGCCGATGATGTTGCTGAAGCTGGTACATTTTGCACCATATTTTCCAAGGCTATAACTCGGGCGTGAAGCTCGTTGACTTCTGTTATTATTCCAAGATGTTTGTCGGTTCGGACGAGCGGATGAATGAGGTTTACAATCTGAGATGGTATATGATCGTGACGAGATACTCTAAAAATGAGAGAGAAAATGGTGTCTCGAACAGGTTCGCCTATAAGCACTTCAGGTTCATTGTCAAGAGGTGAATTCGGTTAGTGGAAGGGATCTCCTTCTTTGCGTCTCCATTGATTAAGTCGATTACGAATCCATCAGATGAATTGGGGATGGCTGATTGATTGATTCATTCTGGTGACACTGCTTTCAGAGCTTAGGTGAATATTCATGTCGGAATAGCTGTCAAAATAACTATCAGGATAGCTATCGAAATCTGAGGGACTCGAACTGGTTGAGGGATTCATCTCGTATGATCAGATGAAGGATTTTCGATAAGAAATTGATTATAGGATGTAGATTAGTACCCTGCAATACATAATTTACATATGCATATATAATACTAAAATCCCATAAATTACGGAGGAATCTACGGAAGCTGTCAGGCAAAGTCTACAGTAACAGATATGCTAAGATATGAATTAGCATGTACGCTAAGATATGAATTTGTCTATACACTATTTATGCAATCATTGCAGTAAGATGTGTTTAGACTAAGAATGATAAGCAGGTAATTTCCTAAGAATGATAAGCAGATGATTTCCGACACGAAATGATAAGCAAAACTTTTGACATGCAGACACGGTCGAAGTCCAGACTCACTAATGCATCATAACAACTATCAGTTAGACATACTAATGCAAGACCTGGTTCGCTAAGACCACCGCTCTGATACCAACTCTAACGACCCGTCCTAATCCATCCGGACGAAGTCCATATCGATTATAAATGATTCACAACAGTTGATTACATCGCGAGGTACTTGACCTCTATACGATACATTTTACAAACATTGCATTCGTTTTTGAAAAGACAATCTTTCATTACATCGAAAGTTGATGGCATGCATACCATTTTATAATATATCTAACTATAATTGACTTAATAATAATCTTGATGAACTCAACGACTCGAATGCAACGTCTTTTGAAATATGTCATGAATGACTCCAAATAATATCTTTAAAATGGGCAATTGCACAGCGGAAGACTTCTTTCATACCTGAGAATAAACATGCTTTAAAGTGTCAACCAAACGGTTGGTGAGTTCATTAGTTTAACAAATAATCATTTCCATCATTTTAATAGACCACAAGATTTTCATTTCCAGTTCTCATAAATAAACGTCCCATGCATAGAGACAAAAATCATTCATATGGATTGAACACCTGGTAACCGACGTTAACTTAATGCATAGAATATCCCCAAAACATAACCTCTCGTCTGTATAATAATCTCGAAGTACTAAAGCATTCGTACCCCGAATGGGACTTGTCAAGGTCCATAGATCTATCTTTAGGATTCGCGTCAATCAGGGGCCATTTCCCTAAATTCTTAGGTTACCAGACTTGAAGGGCGATATTCAGTTTAATAATCCAACCATAGAATGTAATTTTGAGTACTTGTGTCTATTTCGTAAAACATTTATAAAAATTGCACATGTATTCTCAGCTCAAAAATATAAAGGGTAAAAATGCAAATGAAACTCACAATCCAATATTTTGTAGTAAAAATATTCATACGACGGAACTGAACAATGCAGGGTTGGCCTCGGATTCACGAACCTATATCATCCATATATATATTAATATCTATACTTGTAATTGAACAAAGATATATTTTATTATTAGTGATATAATTCTTATTTTAATTATTTATATTCATTTTATATATAAAAAAATTAAGTTTCGTTATGTTATATGTAATAAATATATTTATATATTTATATATATTATTTGTTAGTTAAAACAGTACTTTAGTAATACTAAGGTAATATTTTAAATGATAATAGTGTTAATACTAATATTAATAAAAACCATAATATTATTTATAATTCTATTAATAAATATATTAATGATAGTTTTCATTAATCAATCTTATAATATTGATAATATCAGTAGTTTTTAATAAAATGATTAATTTAATAGTAATGGTCATGAAAATATTAATTTTTGATAATAATACTTAATCCTTAATAATAATAATAATTATAAAAATATCTATTTGTTAATTATGCTGATAAGTTTAATTGTAATTCTACTAATAATCATATTAATAATAATAATGATATTGTCACTAATACTTTTGTGGATAACAACAATAATAATACTAACAATTTATAAAAAGATACTAATAATAATATTTATAATAATAATTTTGTATCATGTTCAATAATAATGTTAATAATAATAATAATGATCATAATTATAATAATAATAATACATATATTAATATTAGTAATAATAATAACAATGATAACACTTAATAACATTAATACTTATAATCATAATAATCATAAAATTAATAATAATGATCATAATAATTACTAGTAATAATAATAATAATAGAAATAATGTTAAGAGTGTATACCCTTGAAACTTTAAATAAAAAGAAATGTTCCCGACGAGACTCGAACCCTTGATCTCCCGCTAACTCAACAACACACTGAACCATCCGTCCACTTTTGCTTTCTGATTAATACCACTCCCGAATTATTTTTAACCCGTATTATTTATTTCTATTCTCCTTCTTCTTTGATTCAGTCGACAGACCCAAAACCAAAAACTTGACAATTCGAATTTTAAACTTGAAATTGATTTATACATAACCTAAGTTGAATACTTCTGTTAAATCAAACAATCAATTAAAAAAATTAAACTAAATGGCCTGCTGTATTCACGAACACAACAAGAACCCAAAACACTGGCTTAGACACTTTTTTTTAAATAAAAAAAAATTGATACAGATCAATACCCAATGTTCATGTTACTCGACAGAAAAAAAAATATATATATAAAAAATAAAATAAAAATAAAGAGTGTTCTGTGTTCGTCGCTATAAAAAAAATTGATTTTTAATTCAAGAACGATTTAGACCAAACTCATAACATGAAATAGATCGTAATCCATTCCTAGAAACTATAGAAAACATCAATTAAACTTAAAACATTCAAACGATTTCGAATTTGAGAAATTACCATTTTTGTTGACTTTTGAATTCAAAGTTTGACTCCTAAAATTCGAATTCGATTTTACGAATCGGAACCTGGAAATTTGAGGAGACATTCCTGACATGATTTACGATACTTCTGCACTTTTAGATTTTTGAAATGGATTCGATTTCGAAATATTGGCAAAATTTTATACGAACAGAGATAACAGAACAATAATAAAAAAATATATATATATCATCGACTGGTACTATATGGATGTAGTGTTTTTTTTTTTTAATGTGATAATGGGGAAGTTGTCAATTTTCATCAATAAGAGGATCAATTATAGGATGTAGGTGTTGACCAAAATTCACAAGAGGAATAGAAAGCAGTAAAAAAAATATTTATTTGATACTGATATGATATAGATTACGCGTAATTAGCTGTTATTATGCTTAACTTAATTAATTAATAAAAGTATATATAATTATAATACTAATTAATAATTATATTAATAAAATCTGTTAATAAAATAAAATAATAATAATAATAATAATAATAATAATAATAATAATAATAATAATAATAATAATAATAATAATAATAATAATAATAATAATAATAATAATAATAATAATAATAATAATAATAAAAATAATAATAATAATAGGGATAATAATAATATCGATATTTAACATTATAATTATATTATATTAATAATTATAAGTAACAATAATGAATATATTTATTATAAAAATAATAATATTAATGGTAACAAATAATAATTTGTATTATTTAGTAATAATAATATAACAATTTAGTATTACTACATAATTAATTATATGGAGGAAAATATTATAATTTTCTACATATTATTTATAACATACTTATTTTACAATACTTATTTAAATAACTTATGTATAGAAATTTTATATATGTTACATATTATTGATTATGCAATACATAAAATGACATTCCTGAAATATTTAATATTCAAACATCAGAGTATATGGAACTCGTATATATATATTTATTTCATTAACAACTTAACTATCCTATTTATTATTTTATACTTTAATTCAAATATTTAAAATGTGCTTTATTAATTTAAAATATTAGATATATACTTGTATTTATATACACATAATTCTTTATAATTAATTATTCGTGAATCGTCAGAATTAGCCAAAGGGTAATTGCATTCATGATAATAGTTTGAAAATTTTGAGACTCGGTCTAACAGACTTTGCTTATCGTGTCGAAAATATATAAAGATTAAGTTTAAATTTGGTCGGAAATTCCCGGGTCATCACAGTACCTACCCGTTAAAAAAAATTTGTCCCGAAATTTGAGTGAGGTGTTCATGGTTAACAATAAAAATATTTTCATGACGAATATGAGTTGATAAATAGAGTTTTATTATCATTGAATAATATGGATAAAATGATTCGATTAATCGAAGCGTATGAATGAAGCTATCACAAAGACCGAGATGAAGAAATGGAGATTCTCCATAACTTTTGACGTAGTCATGGTTGAATTTAGAAAATAAGGTGCGTCTTAACTTTTGACGTTGTCTTTATTGAATTCCGGAATTCAAGGATTTAAAGAAGATCTTCGAAATCTTAAAGATTTGATTTTTCAGCGAATAAGGAAATTAAGATCTCTATAATTAAATACGGTGATCTGCCTCAATTACTCTGTCTGATATTTCTCTTATAAATTAAGCTCTTCCATTCCATTATTCTCACCATTCCTATACTTTCTTTCTTAGTTCATACATCCAAAAGATTGTGAAATGCTTAATCCAGTTCTAATCCTTGATATTTTTCTAATTATCATTTCTATCATTCTTCTTTTCAATCTTCCATCAGAAGAATCTGTTTACTTCTACTATTGCCTTGGGGTGATACTATTCTTAATTATACCGTGTCTTTATATTACTATCCGTATTAATATCCACGGTTTGTAATCTCCGTGTTGTTATTGAGCTTTATATTTTCCCTTATATTTTGGAGCTCTTTACCTTTTTATTATCTTCTCGACCTCTAGTAAAGCGAGTAATGGTCCAGAATTCATAAGTATGGAGTTTCGAATGAACATCATGTTCTAAACAAGAAAGAACGTATTAGCACGATTTGATTTGTCAAATTTCCAGAATCACTGAGAATAGAACTATCAAGAATATATTTTCGTGATATGTTCAGAAGTTAAGTAGAATGAAAGAGTTATGTAACATGGCACGTGATGACGTTATGATCTGTGAATCATCACGTTCCATTAGAAACTCAGTATGACTTACTGTAATATAATCACGTTGATCACGTGTCATTATATTATACTAACTCATGCATCAATTTCCAACACTACTTCAAAAACATTCATAATTTAAACTCGAATTTTAAAGAATTTTAGAAACTAAAGTAGTTTCCTTTATGATGTAATATAGATAGCACGAAGAGATAAATAATTTCGGAAGAGAATATTTATGAAAATATCTTCAGAAATATCGAAGATATTTATGATGATATTTTGGAATTTCTAGGTTCAATGGTTGATGAAGAAAGATTTTTCGCAAGATTTAACATGGGTACGGAGTAAGGTATTCGTTGAAGGTTTCATCGGATCCAAAATTACTTGGGTTCTTTGAATATATGGTATGGTCCTTGTATTTGTCCTTGATCTCCTTCGTGGTAAGCTCAATCCGTTTTCCAGTTCCAACTTTTCTGAGCTTTTCCAACATACTATTCTTTATCATCAAACTTTCGATGATTAAGGTCATTTACGGTTGTCTATGGTTTCTGCTGCTTCATTCAGATTTTTCAACATTCAGAGTATTGATTTATAACTGAGTGCTTTTCAGAATTTCAGAATGAGAGATCATAATTCTAAGAGATAAATGTCATACATATAAGTATTGATGTAGATATGCTGTGAGTTTTCAAAGTACTGATTGCTGATTCCCGGTAATTGTTATGGCAGTTCTCATTACAAGATGTGGAAGAGTATATGATAAGATTTCAATGAATAAATATAATGATTTGTCAGAGAGATTTAAGCCAAGAAGCAACGAGGTTGCTGGTACGTCTGCTGGTAATATGGTGGAATATAAAAGAATTCTCCGGTATCAAAAGGGTAATTGTATATATATCAGGATTATAGTAAGACTACTTCGAATGAAAAGTCGAAGTTAACTTGCTGGAGCTGTGACAAAATTGGCTACTTTGAAAAGGGATAGCAAAGTTATTTTTGCTAATTAATGCCAAAGGATCTGACGCCACTACGTGTTAAACTTTTACTCAGTTTTCGAGAGTTTCTCAGGTGAATAGTTATATGCATCAATCTTTTCTTTCTTTAGATGAAGTGTGGTTGATTCATCATCTCGATTGAGGTGTTTTCAAGAATCATGAAAGGTTTGAACGCAGATTGTAATCGTTGAGATACAAATGAGGTTTAAGATGAAATCAAGTGGCAAACTTGAAGAAATGTTTAGTTTCATATGTTATAATCAATATTTTAATTCATTTTAATTGTCCAATGTCATTAGTCCACAGTCGATAGTCCACAGTTAACAGTCCAATAATTCATATATAATTTAATATATAATATTCGAATTAATTAATACGTATCGTGACCCGTGTACATGTCTCAGACTCGATCACAACTCAAACTATATATATTATTGTAGAATCAACCTCAACCCTATATAGCTAACTCAAACATTACTGCATATAGAGTGTCTATGGTTATTCCAAATAATATATAGATGCGTCGATATGATATGTCAAAACCTTGTATACATGTCCCGATATTTAAAGTGTGTAAAATAAATAACATAAATTAAATGACGATAAATAAAATTGCGAGAATGTAAATTGCGATAATTAAATTGCGATAAATAAAATGTAATCAGTTAGCTAGGAACAATTAGCTAGGAACAGTTAGCGTAGATTCTTAACAAAATTTCTCATAGTTAATTTGTTTGTTTCTAACAAATTTTATTTTGTCAAATGTTTTCTTCATTATGCCGATTGTTGGATTCTGATAAATCAAAATCCAAATATGAAATTGGATGAAAATGGTTATTCAGTGGTGAACGGATTTGTATATCGGTGGATGTAAGTAGGATAGTAAGCGACTTTTGAATCGACTTCGAAGAATGTACAGTGTAAATTATTAATGTGAAATCTGAATATTCCTCGGGTATTACCTACCTGTTAAAATATTTTCACCATTAACAGTTTGTACAAAATAATTTTTAATTACAATCTTTATGAAAATATATTTCCATATATATTTTCTTCAGATGTAATCATGGATTTAATGATTTAATATGATATTAATCTCATTTGATTTATCGTTAGAACTAGAATGGATAATCTCCAAAACTTTAGAGATTACTTAATCGCCATGAAGAACGAAGATAATTGATGTAGAATGATACGTAGAACGATGATTATACTTGAGGTATAGAATTAGATGTTGAAGCATGGATTGTTGATGGTACTTTTGGTGCCGATGATGTTGCTGAAGCTGGTACATTTTGCACCATATTTTCCAAGGCTATAACTCGGGCGTGAAGCTCGTTGACTTCTGTTATTATTCCAAGATGTTTGTCGGTTCGGACGAGTGGATGAATGAGGTTTACAATCTGAGATAGTATATGATCGTGACGAGATACTCTAAAAATGAGAGAGAAAATGGTGTCTCGAACAGGTTCGCCTGTAAGCACTTCAGGTTCATTGTCAAGAAGTGAATTCGGTTGGTGGAAGGGATCTCCTTCTTTGCGTCTCCATTGATTAAGTCGATTACGAATCCATCAGATGAATTGGGAATGGCTGATTGATTGATTCATTCTGGTGACACCGTTTTCAGAGCTTAGGTGAATATTCATGTCGGAATAGCTGTCGGAATAACTATCGGGATAGCTATCGAAATCTGAGGGACTCGAACTGGTTGAGGGATTCATCTCGTATGATCAGATGAAGGATTTTCGATAAGAAATTGATTATAGGATGTAGATTAGTACCCTGCAATACATAATTTACATATGCATATATAATACTAAAATACCATAAATTACGGAGGAATCTACGGAAGCTGTCAGGCAAAGTCTACAGTAACAGATATGCTAAGATATGAATTAGCATGTACGCTAAGATACGAATTTTGTCTATACACTATTTTTGCAATCATTGCAGTAAGATGTGTTTAGACTAAGAATGATAAGCAGGTAATTTTCTAAGAATGATAAGCAGATGATTTCCGAAACGAAATGATAAGCAAAACTTTTGACATGCAGACACGGTCGAAGTCCAGACTCACTAATGCATCATAACAACTATCAGTTAGACATACTAATGCAAGACCTGGTTCGCTAAGACCACCGCTCTGATACCAACTCTAACGACCCGTCCTGATACTTTTTTAAATAATAATAATAAAAATAAAAATAATAATAATAATAATAATAATAATAATAATAATAATAATAATAATAATAATAATAATAATAATAATAATAATAGTTATAATACTAATAATAATAACAATAACAATAACAATAATAATAATGATAAATCTAATAATAATAATAATAAAGATGAAATTTATACCCTTATAATCGCATCATCATTGTAACACTTTCGTCATTTCATGTATGTAGTATTGCGTAATCAACATGATCATAACCATAATGGAACCCGTTCACCATCATAATTCATAAGCATTATAAACCCATATTCTTATATATCACGACATTCATCATTTAATCAAAACCATCATAATCATCATCGTCTATCTATCTTCGTTATTATTATATTCATCATTTACCTAGTTCATCATTTTCATAATACGTATATCATTATCACTATCATTCCCATAACCATCTTCATCTTCCCGATCATTATCATATCATAATCAAAGTTTTCGTCTCCTCATCATTTAAACATCACGGTTATCTTAAATATCATCATTACTAGCGAATAAACATACTTCAACTAACATAATCATCATCATGATCATTCACATTTATCATCTTATCTCATTTGTATCTTTATCAAAATTTTAACATTATAATTTCCAAGATTTGTTGTTGTGTGTCCATGGCCAAACGTAAACAGCCAAACAAAAACAAATAATGGTTGGCCCAATTACTAATACAAATACGGCCCAAGTAAAAATCCCTGGGTATTTCTATGATATCATCCAGTCAAAAGGGAATGAAGCAGTCACGAATGGATAAGAATCTAAAAGGGTTTCGTTTTCCTTTACAGCTCATTCTTTCACTTATACAACACTCAACCGAATCATCGTAATTTTTATATCTTTATCACCGCCATTATCTTTTATATTTGTTTATAATCATCTGAGTTCATGGTTTGATCATCACAGTTTCATAAAACCAAAGCAGAAATAGCACAGCAGCAAAACAAACAGAAGATGGTGTCTTTGATTGTGTTGTTTGTATCGGTTGTAAACAGAAAAGAAAAGAGAAAATGAGAGAGAGAGAGAGAGAGAGAGAGAGAGAAAGCAAACAACTGGGTTATAGTTTGAAGGTATAGAGTTTGAAGGTGGCGATTTGATTTGCGATGTGTAACAGAAAGCAAAAGATAAACTGCAGCAGTGTGGTAATGGTTGTTGATAGTTATTTTAGACAGAAACAGTGGACAGGAAAACCCAAACAACTAGGTTCGAATAGCAGCAGATCCTAAAGGGTTTCTTTTTTATTTTGAACAGAAAATAGAAGACTGAAATCGAATATAGTGGTGATGGAGTGGTGTTGGTGTGGTGTCTTTATGTATTAAACCTTTACTAGGTAGGAACGAGGCATATAATATAAATGAAGAAGAGAGAAACCTTACGCGCGTTATGAACTGCAGTTAGTAACAGCGATTTTTGGGTGTTGAACAACCCTTTTGGGGGTGGTTTGCGTATAGAAACATAGGAACACAACAAGATAGCAGTAAGTCGATGGTTATGATTTGCAGGTGAGCTTGTTGTAAAGCCGACAAGCAGTAGCATGATCGGGTAAGTGCAGCAGTTCGTAATAGTTTGTTGGTGATTGATTGATGGTGGTTGCAATTTTGTTATGGTTGAGTTCGAACAAAAGACAGGAAAAGAAAGTAATACGCGGTGGCGATTTGGGTTGTGAATGGTTGAAGGGTTCGATGGGCAGGAAATAATAAAGCAGCAGTAGCAGTTAGAGATGTGATAATTCAAATCGGTTTGTTCTTGAATTTACAAAGAGAGATCAAAGATGAAGAAGGATAGAGAAATAGGGATGTGACGAGTTAAGGTGAGCGAGGGTTTGAGGTATAAATGGTGGATGATGGTGTCGGTTGCCGATCATAAGGGTGAAGTTTGGAGATGGTGGCCAGTTATCAAAAAGAAAAGAAAGAATATATCTAATGTCTAATGTATATCGAAGTGATGAAATGAAATAAGATTGATAGATGGATTCGGTGATTCTTGACACTAATGTGCATATGTATATATGTACATGTTATATATGAAAAGAGTAGATAGATAGATAGTGGCTAGGCAAAACAAAAACAATATTATTTAATGTTCAATATGCACTGTAATCTCAATCAATTAGGTGATAATTGATTCACGAGAAAGATAATATAGTATTTATATTCCAGTATTAGAATATAAAAGTGTTGATTGAATGAAGACCGATAACAAAATCATAATATAATAACATATTATAAATTTCAAATTAAACGTGCAGATTGAAATTTAAAAATAGTATAGCAACCTCTTTCTACCGACAATTCTAATGCAAATAATATATCGTGTTCCGTTGTAAATCAGTAGCGGATAAAAATCTTCGAAATGAAATCCCAACTTTTACAGTAATTATATTTACTTATTTCAGTCATTATGGTATAAAATTCGATCATTAATTTATTAAATAAAAATTACATCAACTGTCCTTCTTAATTCTGGGTAAAATATAAAAAGTATTAAAATTTAATAACTAAATCCTAAATACATTTTCGGATCACCGTTTATTTTAAATTAATGATCGAATTCATTTAGGAACTTATTTTCGGATCACCGTTTATTTTAAATTTATATAAGTTTGGTTAAATATCCATTTGAATGATAAACAAGTGTTATTATTGTTTCCTAAATGAATTCAAAACCATCTATTTTCGAATTACATTATATTTACATAAATATATATTAACTAACAATTTCATTATTAATTCAAATCATCAAATCATATGATACTTTATTTAATATCTCTAATTATTATTTATATACCTATATACATACATACATATATATATATATATATATATATATATATATACATATATATATACATATATAGATATATATATACGTATATATATATATATATACATATTTATTTACAAATAATTGTTCGTGAATCGTCGGGAGTAGTCAAAGGGTGATTGATTCCAAAACTTTCGAGACTCAATATTACATACTTTGCTTATCGTGTCGAAATCATTTAAAGATTAAGTTTAAATTTGGTCGAAAATTTCCGGTTTGTCACAATCGGCCTTTTCTTTTTTTTTTAGATCACAGCAGAAAGTCATCATAACAAAATACAACAGTGATTACATAAATCCATGTTATCAAGTAAATATTTACAAAACGGTGTTACTTAAATATTTTTTTAACAAAATACAAGCCACATCAGAGTTAAGTTTGTCAAACACGTCGTCACCATCCCGCGCATCTTCTCGTATTCCAAAATACCTAATCTGCATGGGAGGAATGTTAGGGAAATTAGTACGAAGCTAAGTGAATGGAATCTATATAACAGACTAAGCATAAGCATCAATCATGCAACGGCCACAAAGAAATACTAACATCCTAAACTAGCATACAAGCAAAGACAATACAAGGATCGACAGCTTGTACGGGCCTGCGACCCTTAGTTGATCGGGCTAGAGTCTACCAATAGTCTCTCCTGCTGATTCAACTGCATAACTATCCAGACGCAACGAATGTGTCCTTTTATGCTATACTGAATTAACAGAAGATCCTGACACAACCTTCCTGAGACAGGGTTGACCTTATACGGAACAGTACCTTCCTGAGATGGTGGGTCCTTGATGTATGCGAGGTGTAGTATGAAATATATTATATTTTACTACGAAATACTATTAAATACGATACAATTTACACAAGTTATTTATTTATTTATAGAATAGATATACCTAAACCTTGCTACAACACTTATAGGCAGTGTACCTAATCGTAGAGTATTGTAGTTTTTAGTAAGTCCGGTTCGTTCCACAGGGAGCTGGCTAAGTTTAACGCTATATTTATTTTAAACCATTTTTGTATATATATATATATATATATATATATATATATATATATATATATATATATATATATATATAAGTAGTATTATTATTATTATTATTATAAAAGGGGGTTTTACCGTTTAATGACCGGTTTGTCGATTTTAAGATTTAAATCACAGTTAAAACCTAATGTAAAATATTAAATATACATACAACTTAATTTCAAGCGTAAAGTAAATGACGATAAATAAAAGTGCGATAATTAAAAGTGCGATAATTAAAATGACGATAAATAAAAGTGCGATGAGATATAAAATAAAGGAATTATGCTTATTTAAACTTCCGTAATCATGATGTTCGACGTGTTGATTTTAATTTATTACCATGGGTTAATTGTCCTTTGTCCTGGATTATTCGATATGTCTATCTGGTTTTTATCCATAACAGTCCATCGGTCATAAATATAAAGTGAGAGTGTCCTCGTCAAATTACCCTTATACCCGAAGTTAAATATTCCAACTAATTGGGGATTAAACTGTAACAAGGTCTTAATACTTTGTTTAAATTACACCAGGTTATCGAATGCGTGTAATCCAAGGTTTTAATACTTTATTGACAATTACACCAAGTGTCCTTGTATGTAATTCACCCCTGTTTTAATGAGTCCACTGACTATTAATCTATTCCCGTGTCCCGTTAAATGAACGATTATTAGTATTTATAAATATTCTGCCCATCGTGTTCGATCGAGTGTATGTGGTTATTTATAATTACCTCAAATTGTAAATCTCTATATTAAATTAACGAACTATCATTCAGTTAAACAAATATAAAGCCCATTAATAGCCCATAGTCCAATTTCCACAAGTGTCGGTCTTTTGTCCAAACCTCAATTATGATCCAAAGTCCAATAACTCGGTCTTTATAGTTAGTCCAACATCATGATTACTTCGGCTTAAATAAACATAATAATAACTTAGCTACGAGACATTAATTTAAAAAGGTTGGACATAACTTACAATGAGTATTAATCGCGTAGTGTTACACGGACAGAATTTAGACTTACAAACTTAAAACATTCGCCACTATAACCTTATTATTATTGACTTAATATTAAAATTATAATTAAAATATAAATATAAATATATATTGAGAGAATGAGAGAGATCAGTGAATGAAGGTGTATTAAACTCGTCGCCCAAACTTGCAATTTATAGGACCTGACCAAGTTTTTGAGGCCATACGATCGCATGGGATATGTGCCTTCTGGCCATACGATCGCATGGCTATCTGGGACAGCTCACATTACTTTGTTTTTTTGTTTGCCTACACATTTAAATAATATAATATAATATAATATATATAATTTTATATAATTATTGTATATTATATTATATTCATGTGCATAGTTGACTTGTAATTTTAGACCCGTTGCGTCGCGCGTTGATAGTTGGTTCAGGTCCCGGTTCCGGATTTTCGAACGTCCTTTCGTACGATTTAATATCTTGTACTTTGCGTTTCACGGCTTGTACTCTTGTAATTTCTAGACGTTCCTCATCAATAATTTGAACCACTTGGATTGTACTTTGTACTTTTTAGCTTTTTGGTCATTTGCGTCTTCAAATCGTCGAATCTGTCTTTTGTCTTCACCTTTTATTATTTAAACGAATATCACTTGTAAATAGAACAATTGCAAATAAAAGCTTGTCTTTCTTGAAGGATAATGCTATGAAATATATGTTCATTTTTAGCATTATCAAATATTCCCACACTTGAACATTGCTTGTCCTCAAGCAATATAGAACTTGAATATAACTTTACTAGAATCACTTCTTTATTCTTCACACTATGTACATCAGTGATTTTGATACAGCGGTATGAACAATGGTAGTAACAATGTGGTTTACAGTCCCACATGACTATAAAAATTTAGATCCTTTAGGAAATTAGATCTTTATGAAAACATTTTATCTTTTGAAAATTCAACCTAGCTTTTACCCTAGATAAGTTTTCCGGAATAACCCTTTACCGGTGTTTGCAAAATGTTTTTGTGGGTTTTGTGGGTTTCAGATTTTAAAATTTTAGCTCAAAACTTATGGTTTTGTGTCACCCACTTGCTAACCTTGTATTAGGAAAGCAACACGTCCATTATACTTACTCCGTATATTATCTTTCGGTAAACTACCGTCCGGTTGTAAAGGAAAGCGTTGAACAAGCAATTGTTAAGGCAATGTCTAATGACATGCTTTTGATTACGGTCTATAACGTGTCGGATGCAATTACTATCCTTTGTAGAAGCAATAGTAAAGATCACCCTATAGTTTTTCGGTCTGGCACAAGGTCCTGTCTTCGACCATGCTATGCAACCACCGTTCTTACAGTTGACACCCGATTTGGTTCAGGTGACCTAATGAATTCCAGGTGAATTCCTAGGATTTTATGTTCAATGGTAATGAACGCATTGAAAATGGGTTTTCAGAAAACAAATCGGTTTGTAATTTGATCAAAATATTTTCTCGTTCAAGCTTGAGTTTAGCTATCATCAAATTCCATGAGTTTGTAATTCTCAATCTTTAAGGTCAATCTCAAGGATTGAGTAATATCAGGCTTAAAAGCTGATTTTTGATCTTTTAAGGAGATTATCCTTTCTGGGGATCTGATTCAGTAGTTTTATAAATTAATTTGCACGGTGCCCCCCATTGTACGAGACAGATTCTCTCATGGTTAGGATAAGTCTGACCACTTGGCGACCTTGTTTGATGCTGAGGTCCGTGGATTTTCAGCTGATTTTCGAGAAAACTTTTCAAGGTTTTTCGTAGACTCTACAACTGGTCTGGACGACAACTTCCTGACCGAAATCAAGAAGTGCGTGTCTTTGTCTCGGAAGACTTTATTTCCTTTTACATTCCATTTATATTACAATAAACTGGGTAAAACTGATTAATATCGTCCAAAACAAAAGTATCTTCAATTATTTGTACAAAAATATGTGATATGTTTTAAATAACTTGGTAAATTTTTCCCACACTTGGCTTTTATATTTCTTTCTTGGCCTTTTTATTCTCTTCTATTCCATTTTAAATGAATTCAAGCGTTTTGGGTTGTTACTCAATTTATGTCCTTTCCGAGGTAACAATAATTTTGGTGTTAACACCTAGTTTTATCGTTCATAAATATGTATAAACATGATTTTGAGTTCATTTAGTTGAAAAATCGTTAAATTTTTTTACTAGAAGTGGGTAGTCAGTATATAAGACTAGGGCTGTTCTTTATTATCAGAGAGCACTAGATTCTAATACAACTACTACTTTACTAGTATTTTAACGTTGGCTATTAAACCAAGTGTATAAGTCAAATGTTAAAAACCGAAAGAATTTAATCCCTTCCCACACTTAAGATCTTGAAATGCCCTCATTTGCAAGAAATCAGTAACAATTTAAATTATTGAGGGTGATTAGCGTAGAAAAATGATTAAATTTTACCAACGCTTCCAAACATATTGTTGTTTGTTTGAATGATAAATGGTGCATATCATTTTTTCATTCCTGCAGTTGTTATTTCACATATATTTTGCATCTTTTCGTCAAAATTAGTTGTTTTTGCTGAACTTAATGCCAGTCTTTGAAAATGCGCTGTTTTACCCTGTTGTGTACAATTCACAATATACATACAATACAAATATAAACATGCATGGTAATTTGAAATGGGACTTAATATCCCACTTTAATCAATCAAATATTAACAAAAATATACGTCCCACTTTTGGGTAAAGTAATTTCGGCTATATTACCTAGTTTTACTCCTGACGAATTTCTGAAATATTTTGGATTGATTGATTAAAGATATTTATACCTTATGAATAAACGGTAAATTTAGCAGTAATGACTTAAATTTTTGTATGATATCAATAATTTCGGTTTCGCATGCCTAATTTTATTGAATATCAATTTAATACTTTATAGCGAACGATTAAGCGTTTATTATCAAAAGGTTAAAAGCAATAAATAAAAACTGTACATACTTACCTGTGAGAAAGAATTCTCAGACACCTGCTTTAGTTGACTCGTAGGAGAGTCATTCGATTTGGTTCTCCATAGCTACATAAGCGTAATCTCGAATTTTCAATAACTTTTCTTCTAAACATATGAACGGTCCTTCTCTGCATAAGGTAACGAATTCAGAATTGGAATGTGTTTTATTGTTCGAACATTTACCTTCGTGTGACCATTTTCCGCATTTATGACATCTTTCAATGTGTCGTGCTCTTCTTTTTGTTGCGGATTTTAATTTTCCTTTATCAAAATTTGTCTTATTATGATTCTTCCTGAGTTCTTTCCTTACTTCGTCCATTTTTCCTCTTATGAATGATACCAGTTCACTCGGGAAAGTGTTATTATTACGTTTAGTAATCATAGCGTGTAGTAGTAGACCATGGTTCAAATCAAAGGAATTCTTCATCTCGTAAAACCTAAAAGAAATAAAAATTTAGAATGGAGGGAGAAGACTAGTTCTTTAGGGTCTGCTAGGGAAACACCAATCGGATTCCATTCTCAAAAACTACACGAAAACAGAACATCTAACTCTAACAGAACTTCATATTACCCTTAAAAGATTCGAATCTTCTCACACTTAGTTAACCGTGGTGTCGAAATTGTGATTAACTTCATCTTCAACTTCCATTGGATTATCTATGTAATGTTTAACTCTGTAACCATTAACCTTAAATTCAATCCCATTTGAATTTATTAACTCTACTATTTCGTACGGGAAAACTCTTTTGACTATGAATGGTCCAGACCATCTTGATTTCAATTTTCCAGGAAATAGCTTGAATCGTGAATTGAAAAGAAGAACTCTGTCTCCTTCCTTAAATTCTTTTGAACTTTTGATTCTTTTATCATGCCATTTCTTCATTATTTCCTTATAGATTAACGAATTTTCGTATGCTTCATGTCTTAATTCTTCTAATTCGTTTAGTTGACTTAACCGTAGACGTCCAACTTCATGTAAATCAAGATTACATGTCTTCAAAGCCCAAAATGCTTTGTGCTCAATTTCTACTGGAAGGTGACATGCTTTTCCGTAAACGAGTTTAAAAGGTGTGGTACCAATTGGAGTTTTGTAGGCTGTTCTAAAAGCTCAGAGTGCATCCTCCAATTTCATGGACCATTCCTTTGGATTCGATCCTACGGTTTTCTCTAGAATACGTTTTAAAGCTCGATTGGTGTTTTCAACTTGTCCACTTGTTTGTGGATGATAAGCGGTTGAGATTTTATGAGTTACTCCATATCTTTTGAGAACTTTCTCAAGTTGATTATTACAAAAATGAGTACCCCGATCACTTATTAAAGCTTTCGGTGTTCCGAACCTTGCAAAAAGACATTTTAAGAAGTTGACTACAACTTGTGCATCATTAGTTGGAAGAGCTTGTGCTTCCGCCCATTTAGATACATAATCAATGGCAACGAGAATGTAGAGATTATTATGAGATTTTGGAAATGGAACCATAAATTCAATACCCCAAACGTCAAATACTTCACATACTTGAATGACATTTTGTGGCATTTCATCACGTTGACTTATTTTTCCGGCACTTTGACAAGCATCACAGGATTTGCAAAGAAGGTGTGCGTCTTTGAAAATTGTAGGCCAATAGAATCCAGCATCGTAAACTTTTCTTGCTGTTAGTTGAGGCCCATAATGCCCTCCTGTTGGTCCTGTGTGACAATGGTTTAAGATTTGACTAGCTTCATCTCCGAATACACATCGGCGTATTATTCCATCGGGACAACTTTTAAACAAATGTGGATCTTCCCAAAAATAGTGTTTTATATCACTACAGAATTTCTTTCGTTTTTGGTACGACAATCCTTTTTCAAGGAATTCACATACTAAGTAGTTTGCATAGTCTGCAAACCATGGAATTTTATTATAATCTATCTTCAATAGATATTTATCAGGAAAGTTGTCTTGTATGGCCGATTCATTTAGAACTTCTAATTCGGGATTTTCAAGACGAGAAAGATGATCAGCGGCGAGATTTTCTGCTCCCTTTTTATTTCGGATTTCAATATCGAACTCTTGTAAGAGTAAGATCTAACGGATTAATCGTGGTTTAGCATCTTGTTTCGAAAATAGGTATCTAAGAGCAGAATGGTCGGTATAGATCACCGTTTTAGCTAGAACGAGATATGAACGAAATTTGTCACAAGCAAAGACAATAACAAGAAGTTCTTTTTCAGTAGTTATGTAATTCGTTTGTGCTCCTGGTAACGTCTTACTAGCATAATATATAGGTTGAAATCGTTTTTCAATCCTTTGACCTAAAACGGCCCCCATTACAAAATCACTTGCATCGCACATGAGCTCAAATGGTAGATTCCAATTTAGAGTTATCATGATTGGCGCATTAGTGAGTTTTTCTTTAAGAATATTAAAAGATTTGATGTATTTATCTGAAAAGATAATGGAGCATCCTTTTCTAGGAGTTTATTCCTAGGAGTGGCAATTTTAGAAAAATCTTTTATGAAACGTCGGTAAAAACCGGCATACCCTAGAAAACTCCTAACTCCTCTAACATTGGTGGAATATGGAAGTTTAGCAATTAAATCTACTTTAGCTCTATCCACTTCAATTCCTTCCTTTGAAATTTTATGACCAAGAACGATGCCTTCTTTAACCATGAAATGGCATTTCTCCCAATTAAGTACTAGATTTGATTGCTCGTATCTAATAAGCATTCGTTCAAGATTAACTAGACATGTTTCAAAAGTATCACCGAAGACAGAAAAGTTATCCATGAAAACTTCCATGCATCCCTCTATCATGTCGTAAAAATTGCCATCATGCACCTTTGAAAGGTTGCACGGGCGTTGCAAAGTCCAAATGGCATGTGTTTGTAAGGTGCGATTGGAATTTGAAAGTATCCGGAGAAACCGTCAAGAAAACAATAGTAACTATTCTCAGTTAACCTTTCCAACATTTGATCAATGAAAGGTAAGGGAAAGTGATCTTTTCTGGTGGCGTCATTTAATTTTCTATAATCAATACAAACACACCATCCCGTTACAGTCCTAGTAGGAATAAGCTCATCTTTTTCACTTCTGATGACAGTCATGCCACCCTTCTTAGGTACGCATTGAACTGGGCTTACCCATGGACTATCAGAGATTGGATAAATTAAACCTGCATCGAGCAGTTTAATAATTTCTTTCTTAACAACATCTTGCATATTAGGATTTAGTCTTCGTTGGCATTGCACATATGTTTTATGACCTTCTTCCATAAGGATTTTATGTGTGCAATACGAAGGACTTATACCTTTAATGTCATGAATCAACCATGCAATAGCTGGTTTATGAACTTTTAGTACAGAAACTAAAATGTCCCGTTCATATTGATTATAAACGTTCCATATTAATTAATTTCGTCGCGAGGTTTTGACCTCTATATGAGATGTTTTTCAAATACTGCGTTCATTTTTAAAACAACCATAACCTTTATTTTATCGATAAAGGTTTAAAAAGCATTACATAGATTATCAAATAATGATAATCTAAAATATACCGTTTACACACGACCATTACATAATGGTTTACAATAAGAATATATTACATCAAAATACGTTTCTTGAAGGCAGTTTTTACATAATATCATACAAGCATGGACTCCAAATCTTGTTCTTATTTTAGTATGCAACAGCGAAAGCTCTTAATAATCACCTGAGAATAAACATGCTTAAAACGTCAACAAAAATTTTGGTGAGTTATAGGTTTAACCTATATATTATCAAATCATAATAATAGACCACAAGATTTCATATTTCAATATACATCCCATACATAGAGATAAAATTCATTCATATGGTGAACACCTGGTAACCGACATTAACAAGATGCATATAAGAATATCCCCTATCATTCCAGGAAATCCTTCGGACATGATAAAAACGAATTCGAAGTACTAAAGCATCCGGTACTTTGGATGGGGTTCGTTAGGCCCAATAGATCTATCTTTAGGATTCGCGTCAATTAGTAGATCAGTTTACTAATTCTTAGGTTACCAAGCAAAAGCGGCATATTCAGCTTCGATCATTCACCCATATAATGTAGTTTAAATTACTTGTGTCTATTTCGTAAAACATTTATAAAACTGCATGTATTCTCATCCCAAAATATTAGATTTTTAAAGTGGGACTATAACTCACTTTCACAGATTTTTACTTCGTTGAGAAGTAAGACTTGGCCACTGGTCGATTCACGAACCTATAAAAAATATGTACATATATATCAAAGTATGTTCAAAATATATTTACAACACTTTTAATACATTTTGATGTTTTAAGTTTATTAAGTCAGCTGTCCTCGTTAGTAACCTACAACTAGTTATCCATAGTTAGATGTACAGAAATAAATTGATATATATTATCTTGAATCAATCCATAACACAGTGTATACACGTCTCAGGCTATATCACAACTCAAAGTATATATATTTTTGGAATCAACCTCAACCCTGTATAGCAAACTCAAACATTACTGCATATAGAGTGTCTATGGTTGTTCCAAATAATATATATACATGGGTCGATATGATATGTCAAAACATTTGCATACGTGTCTATGGTATCCCAAGATTACATAATCTACTAGAATACATGTATAATATAATATAAGTTAGCTAGGATATGATTTGTATAGAATTGTTACAATAATTCCCATAGTTACAACAATCAAAAAAATATCCAATCTTGTTTTACCCATAACTTCTTCGTTTTAAATCCATTTTGAGGGAATCAAATTGCTATGGTTTCATATTGAACTCTATTTTATGAATCTAAATAGAAAAAGTATAGGTTTATAGTCGAAAATATAAGTTACAAGTTGTTTTTGTAAGAGGTAGTCATTTCAGTCGAAAGAACGACGTCTTGATGACCATTTTGAAAAACATACTTTAACTTTGTGTTTAACATTGATTTTTGGATATAGTTTCATGTTCATAAGAAAAATCATTTTCCCAGAAGAACAACTTTTAAATCAAAGTTTATCATAGTTTTTAATTATCAAACCCAAAACAGCCCGCGGTGTTACTACGACGGGGTATGTCCGATTTTACGGTGTTTTTCGTCTTTCCATGTTTTAAATCATTAAGTTAGCATATCATATAGATATAGAACATGTGTTTAGTTGATTTTATAAGTCAATTTAGAAGGATTAACTTTTGTTTGCGAACAAGTTTAGAATTAACTAAACTATGTTCTAGTGATTTCAAGTTTAAACCTTCGAATAAGGTAGTTTTATATATATGAATCGAATGATTTTATGAACATCATTACTACCTCAGGTTTTGTGAATAAACCTACTGGAAATGAAAAAAATAGATCTAGCTTTAAAGGATCTTTGGATGGCTTGAAAGTTCTTGAAGCAGAATCATGACACGAAAACAAGTTCAAGTAAGATTTTCACTCGAAATAAGATTGTTATAGTTATAGAAATTGAATCAAAGTTTTAATATGAGTATTACCTTATATTATAAAGATATATTATTGTAAATAAGAAAGATTTCTTGAGGTTGGATGATCACTTTACAATATTAGAAGTAAGCTAGCAAACTTGGAAGTATTCTTGATTTTATGAAACTAGAACTTATAGAATTTATGAAGAACACTTAGAACTTGAAGATAGAACTTGAGAGAGATCAATTAGATGAAGAAAATTGAAGAATGAAAGTGTTTGTAGGTGTTTTTGGTCGTTGGTATATGGATTAGATATAAAGGATGTGTAATTTTGTTTACATGTAAATAAGTCATGAATGATTACTAATATTTTTGTAATTTTATGAGATATTTCATGCTAGTTGCAAAATGATGGTTGCCACATGTGTTAGGTGACTCACATGGTCTACTAAGAGCTGATCATTGGAGTGTATATACTAATAGTACATACATCTAAAAGTTGTGTATTGTAATAGTACGAATACGGGTGCATACGAGTAAAATTGTTGATGAAACTGAACGAGGATGTAATTGTAAGCATTTTTGTTAAGTAGAAGTATTTTGATAAGTGTCTTGAAGTCTTTCAAAAGTGTATGAATACATATTAAAACACTACATGTATATACATTTTAACTGAGTCGTTAAGTCATCGTTAGTCGTTACATGTAAATGTTGTTTTGAAACCTTTAGGTTAACGATCTTGTTAAATGTTGTTAACCCATTGTTTATTATATATAAAGAGATGTTAAATTATTACATTATCATGATATTATGATATATTAATATATCTTAGTCTGATATATATACAGTTAAATGTTGTTACAACGATAATTGTTACATATATGTCTCGTTTCGAAATCCTTAAGTTAGTAGTCTTATTTTACATGTGTAGTTCATTGTTAATATACTTAATGATATATTTACTTATCATAATTACATGTTAATTATATATATGTCCATATATATAACATCATATACTTTTTACAAGTTTTAACGTTCGTGAATCACCGGTCAACTTGGGTGGTCAATTGTTTATATGAAACCTATTTCAATTAATCAAGTCTTAACAAGTTTGATTGCTTAACATGTTAGAAACACTTAATCATGTAAATTAAAATTTCATTTAATATATATAAACAAGGAAAAGTTTGGGTCACTACAGAAATGAGTTGAGATTTTTCATTTTTCGTAAGAGAAGATGATATTATTACAGGTAATTCAGATTCACCATGTAAATAAGCATATTCCAAATGGTTTGGAAGTGGCTTTAACTCTAATGTCGGTGGTTCTTCTATCGATAATTTATATCGATATCTGTCTTCCTCTTTTAGCATTTGAAATTCTTCTATTGTTGGTTCGTAATCATTAGCCATAAGTGTAGCTAACATTTCAGCTTTATCAATTGGTTCAGTTCCTTCTCCTAAAGAACATTCTCCTGTTCCTTGTAATTCTGAAAATTCTTCTAATAATTCTGCATGTGAATCTATAGTTTGACTGTAATAACATGTATCATCTGCAGATTGCGGTTATTGCATGGCTCTATCAACAGAAAAGGTAACACTCTCATTCTCTATACTTAGGGTCATTTTCTTACCGAACACGTCTATTATTGCTTTAGCCGTGTTTAAGAATGGTCTTCCTAATTGAGAGGTACTCGAGAATCTTCTTCCATGTCCAGAATAACAAAATCTACTGGAAATACTAAAGTACCAACTTTAACTAGCATGTTTTCCATTATCCCTCTAGGATATTTTACTGATCGATTGGCTAGTTGTATGCTTATTCACGTTAGTTTCAATTCTCCAAGGTCTAGTTTAGCGTATAGTGAATATGGCATTAAATTTATACTAGCACCTAAATCTGCCAGTACTTCTATTGAACTAAGACCACCCAGAAAACATGGAATTGTGAAACTTCCTTTATCTGAGAGTTTTTCTGGTAGTTTATTCAACAGCACTGCAGAACAATTAGCGTTCATAGTAACAGCCGAGAGTTCTTCCATTTTCTTTCTATTTGTGATTAGATCTTTCAGGAACTTAGCATATCTTGGCATTCCTAAAATCACATCAATGAAAGGAAGGTTGACATTTATTTGTAGTTTGGTCTTGGCGGTTGATAATTATTTTGATAATTATTTCCAGGCCTTTGATTCATGTATGAAACATTCTCTCTTTGTTCCATTGTTTGTTTAATACTGAGACAATCTTTTGTCAAATGTGGTCCTCCATACTGCTCACAACTAATTCGTATTGCGTGAATATCTTTAGTCATCTTTTCCATTCGTCTCTCGAAAGCGTCTAACTTTGCGGAAATGGAATCAAAGTCATGGCTAGAATCGGCTCTAGTCGCTTTAGATGATCTAACGATGTCTTTTTCTTGATGCCACTCATGTGAGTGGGAGGCTGTGTTATCAATAATTTTGTAAGCTTCAGTTGAGATTTTCTTCATAATGGAACCACCAGCTGCTATGTCGATGTCTTTTCGTGTAGTAATGTCGCATCCTTGGTAGAATATATGTACTATTTGATAAATGTCTAAACCATGTTGAGGAAATCCTCTCAACAACTTTCCAAATCTTGTCCACGCTTCATATAAAGTTTCATTTGGCTTTTGTGTGAACGTAACAATTTCTCCTTGAAGTCTAACGGCTTTAGATGCCAGAAAGAATTTTTTAAGAAATTTCTCAACTAAAACATCTCATGTATCAATCGCCCCTTCATGTAACGATTCTAACCAATCTTTGGCTTCTCCCTTTAAAGTCCAGGGAAATAACATGAGATAGATCTGTTCATCCTCAACTTCTCTGATTTTGAATAGAGTACAAATCCTATTAAAGGTTCGAAGATGTTCTTTTAGATCATCCTTCGGCGTACCACTAAATTGGCATTGATTAGTTACCATTTGTAGGATTTGTCCTTTGATTTCATAATCTGGCGCATTAATGTCTGGTTGAGTAATTGCGTGACCTTGCCAGTGCGTGTAGCTCTCATTCGATCTTCCATACTTAGAGGTTCCTGATTTTCCATGATTGAATTTGTTGAATCTGAATCATTAGGGAATTCTGATTTATTGGTTTCTTCCTCGACAATCTCTGGATGAGTGATTTGTGGTTCAAGAGGAATGATTAGTGACTCAGGATCTATGAATTGTCCTTGAATATCCTCTGGGTTCTTAATTGTGAGGTCGGGTTCAAAAAATGGATTATCGGAAATTTGAATCGGAGTACTCGTTCGACTAGATGACGATTCTAAAGAAAAATCAACGGCGATAATATTGGCTAGATGTCTTGATCGAGTTACAGGTGGTGAACGTTTTGCTCGGTGCATTCACTAAATATCCCATTATTATTATTATTATTATTATTATTATAAAAGGGGGTTTTACCGTTTAATAACCGGTTTGTCGATTTTAAGATTTAAATCACAGTTAAAACCTAATGTAAAGTATTAAATATAAATGCAACTTAATTTAAAGCGTAAAGTAAATGACGATAAATAAAAGTACGATAATTAAAATGACGATAAATAAAAGTGCGATGAGATATAAAATAAAGGAATTATGCTTATTTAAACTTCCTTAATCATGATATTCGACGTGTTGATTATAACTTGTTACCATGGGTTAATTGTCCTTTGTCCTGGATTATTCGATATGTCCATCTGGTTTTTGTCCATAACAGTCCATCGGTCATAAATATAAAGTGCGAGTGTCCTCGTCAAATTACCCGTATACCCGAAGTCAAATATTCCAACTAATTGGGGACTTAAACTGTAATAAGGTCTTAATACTTTGTTTATAATTACACCAGGTTATCGACTGCGTGTAATCCAAGGTTTTAATACTTTATTAACAATTACACCAAGTGTCCTTGTATGTAATCCACCCCTGTTTTAATGAGTCCATTGACTATTAATCCATTCCCGTGTCCGGTTAAATGAACGATTATTAGTATTTATAAATATCCCGCTCATCGCGTCCGATCGAGTGTATGTGGTTATTTATAATTACCTCAAATTCTAAATCTCTATATTAAATTAACAAACTATCATTTAGTTAAACAAATATAAAGCCCATTAATAGCCCATAGTCCAATTTCCACAAGTGTCGGTCTTTTGTCCAAACCCCAATTATGGTCCAAAGCCCAATAACCCAGTCTTTATAGTTAGTCCAACATCATTATTACTTTGGCTTAAATAAACATAATAATAACTTAGCTACGAGACATTAATTTAAAAAGGTTGAATATAATTTACAATGAGTATTAATCGCGTAGTGTTACACGGACAAAATTTCGTCTTACAAACTTAAAACATTTGCCACTATAACCTTATTATTATTAACTTAATATTAAAATTATAATTAAAATATAAATATAAATATATATTAAGAGAATGAGAGAGATCAGTGAATGAAGGTGTATTAAACTCGTCGCCCAAACTTGAAATTTATAGGACCTGACCAAGTTTTTGAGGCCATGCGATCGCATGGGATATGTGCCTTCTGGCCATGCGATCGCATGGCTATCTGGGACAGCTCACATTACTTTGTTTTTTTGTTTGCCGACGCATTTAAATAATATAACATAATATATATAATTTTATATAATTATGTATATATTATATTATATTTATGTGCATAGTTGACTTGTAATTTTAGGCCCGTTGCGTCGCGCGTTGATAGTTGGTTCAGGTCCCGGTTCCGGATTTTCGAACGTCCTTTCGTACAATTTAATATCTTGTACTTTACGTTTCACGGCTTGTACTCTTGTAATTTCTAGACGTTTCTCATCAATAATTTGAACCACTTGGATTGTTCTTTATACTTTTTAGCTTTTTGGTCGTTTGCGTCTTCAAATCGTCGAATATGTTGTAAGGACCCGTCCCTTATCCACCTGGACGAAGTCATCAACATTTGGTCCCATTGCGATGATCGACTCCAAGTAATGTCCTTAAAATGAGCAAATGCACAGCAGAAGACTTAATTCGTACCTGAGAATAAACATGCTTTAAAGTGTCAACCAAAAGGTTGGTGAGTTCATAGGTTTATCATAATAATCATTTCAATATGTTAATAGACCACAAGATTTCATAATCATAAACATAATACACTCGCAAGTGTATGTAAAACATTCTAAGTGGTTGAGCACTTGGTAACCATACTTAACATTTAATCAACGTCGCATATTCCCTTTATTATGAAATCTCACTACACCGTACCAAGTGTAGTCACGAAACGAAGTACTGTGCAACCGTTGAATACTGGTCGTCCAGTCCGGTTGGGGTTGTCAGGCCCGATAGATCTATCAACAGGATTCGCGTTTACAATACCCATGTAAATAGTAGTTACCAAGCTACAGGGAAATATGCTAGTGGTACAACTCAACGTAGAATATATTTTAAGTATTTGTGTCTATTTCGTAAACATTTATACAAGTAGCGCATGTATTCTCAGCCCAAAAATATATATTGCAAAAGCAATTAAAAAGAGAGCAAATGAAACTCACCTAATGTATTTTTTAGTAAAAATACATATGACTATATTGAACAACTGAACAATGCAGGGTTGGCCTCGGATTCACGAACCTATATCAGTTATATATATTAAAACATATAATAATATTTAAACAAGTTTATGTATTAATATTATTAATATACTTGTTACATTCATAATTTATATGTGATATTAATAAATTACTTATAACTATCTTATATATTAATGACTAATACAAACTAAAAATAATTATGTTTATACTTGTGTCAATTTAATAGTGTTTAGGACCTCATATGGTAATTTAGTATTTTTGAGATTTAATCAATAATTAATCGATTTCGTTGATTAAGATCCTATACTTTATATCGTTAAAGGGGTTGGATCCATAAATATATCCTAATATTGATAATCATGTGAAAGTGAATCATACCTCAAGGATTGAAAAGTAAAAGTCCTAAAATGACACCAATAATTATGTAAGATACCAAAATACTTATGAATTTGACTGTTTGGTTTTAAGTGGGTTTCGTTTATGAAATTACACGATTTCATTATCCTAATTTACGTACTAACGAATATAAATGGGCGAAATATATGATTCACGGTATTTAATTACTCATATTTTAACTTCTAAATTGGTTTTTTTTTTAGTTATTAACAAAACTAATCATCAAGTACAAATTTTAGAAACTGACTTCCGTTTTAAAACTCAAAGTTTTCTTATCATTAATAACAATGATATTGTAATAGTGGTTCGAATTGTTTTAATAAATCGTTTGTACATAGTATGATTAATTACAACAAATAATATTGTGTTAGTTCGATTAAGATTTCTTTTTTTTTAGTTTTAAACAAATACGGAGTATATAAGAATATTGGTCCAGCTCATCACTCTAATTCCTGTATTCATTTACTATATGACCAATATTATGCTCAATTACCTCAATAAATTAGTGTAACGTCAAATTAGGAAACCATTATGGTCGACTATGTTGTGTCCCACATGTTATTTTAAAACACCATATAAAGTGAGTTGGCCAAGAGCTGTAAATTGTCCCACTGACTAGCTTCTAGCGACCCATGCTCCTATCATCACCTTTGTAACCCATGATTTCCTGAGCCCTATCCTACTCGAGAAACTTGTTTTGAAAATTACTTGAACAACATTTCGTCGTAGTATTTTATGTATAAATACTACTAATAATACCCCTAACTATATTACTAATCTTAATAGTAATAATAATATTAATAATTTTAATAATAATAATAATAATAATATAAAAATACGTTATAGAGAGCAGAGATATAGAGAGATTGAAATTGAGAATGAGGTACACTAGTTCGTTCGAGTTTTATAGATAGTTCATGGCCAGCTATGATCCACTAAAAAAAAATTAATAAAAATAAAACTTGCCGACACTCGTGATTCATATCATATGTATTACATAAGTATAATATTATTTAATATTTAATATATAAAATCTTTAGAATTAATTAAATATTATATTATATTTACGTGCGTAGTAAAAATTTAATTTTTACTAAAACGTCTCATACATTGTCACTCGACTCATGTACCACTTTCGATTTTTCGAGCGCACTTTCGTACGTTTAGAAAACTAGCATTTTACGTTTCGTGACTAGTACCTTTGTCAAAAATTAGACTTAAAACATTGGAAGACTAACCCACTCTAAGTGTCACTTAATCTTTTGAGTATTTTGGTCATTTCCTTTTATAAATCATAGTCTCGTTATTTAACAAAACATGCTTAATAATATTAGTTTTAAATCAAAACGTTTTATATCAAGGTTAATATTATATTTTATAATTTTGTAAAATATATAAATAAATATAACATAATATTTAATTTCTCAATAATATCGCTTTTGTTCTTACATGTGAGTCATTAGACTAAATTTCCGAATACCGTTAAAATAAGGGTTTCCTAATTCAAAGTGGACCTTATGACAAAGACTCATATTCCTAATTCAATGTATCTGATAATTCAATCGAATAATATTATCTTTTAGTAACATCGATAAATACGTTTATGTAAAGTAATATATATAATACACATAATTGTTCGTGAATCGTCAGACATGGTCAAAGGGTAACGGATTTCATGAATATAGATTTCAAGGTTTTCGAGACTCAATATTACAGATTTTGCTTATCGTGTCGGAAACATATAAAGATTAAGGTTTAAATTTGGTCGGAAATTTCCGGGTCATTACAGTACCTACCCGTTAAAGAAATTTCGTCCCCGAAATTTGATAGAGGCCGTCATGAATAACAATAAGAATGTTTTCATGACGAATATGAGGTAATAATGGAGTTTTATCATTATTGAGAGATATAGATAAAACGATTCGATCATATGAAGCGTACGAGTGAAGCTATCACAAAGGAGTGAAATGAGTAAATAAATATATTCTTTTCAATCGACGACGTAGTTACTATTGATTTCTGGGATTTAAGGGATTTAAAGAAAATCTTACGTAATAAGATTTGATTCTTTAGTGATTAGGGAAATCAGGATCTTCTTTGATTATATGCAATAATCTGTTTCGATTGCTCTGTCGGATATTTCACTATAAATCCACCCCTTCGTTTCCTTTTCTTGCGATTAAGCATCTCTTGTAATGGTCCGGAATTCACACATATGGATTTCGGAATGAACATTGTTAATGTTTTAAGAAAGAAATCGTAATGGCACGATCTTGATTTGGTAAATTATCATAATACCCTGGAAAAGACCGAGTCATCAAGAAAAATATTTTCTTGATATGTTTAGAGATTAGATAGAATGTAAGGGTCGTGTAACATGGCACATGATGATGGTACTGTAAATCATCACATTCCATTAGAAACTCAACATGACTTACTGTAATATAATGACGTTGATCAAGTGTCATTATATTATACTAATTCATGCTTCAGTTCCCAACACTACTTCAAAAACATTCATACTTCAATTTCGAAGGTTTTAGATTTTAGAAACTAACATAGTTTCTTTTATGTTGTAACGCAGATATTACGAAGTGATAAATGATCTCAGATAAGAATAGTTATGAGAATATCTCCAGAAATATGGAGAATATTTATGATATAAAATACGAAGATATCTTATAATATGTAAGATAAGATGATGATGAAGAATATCATCTGAAAAGGTTTAGAATAAGGCATAATGTGTTTGCTAACGATTTCAGCAGACACGAAATCGTTTGAATTCTTTGAAGGGAGGTTCAGTCCTTGTGATTTATCCACAGCCTCTTTTATACTTTGCTCAATCCGTTTTCCAGTTCCAAATCTTCTCTTTTTCTGAGCTTTACCAACACACTGTACTTTATCATCATACTTTTGACTGTTAAAGTCATTTACAGTTTTTGTTGCTTCATCAGTATTTCAAGAACTAGTTCGTAGTTCAGGGTGTTTTTCAGAAATTTCACATTCGAAGTATGTAATTCTTAGGGATAGACGTTGTATATATATAACTGCTGAAATAAAACACCGTGAGATTTCAAAATACTGATTGTTGATTCTGTCAAAGAGATGACGAGCTGCTGGTACATCTGCTGATGATGTTGTGGAATATAAAAGGTTCTCCGATAACGACGGCAAAAGGACAACGTATATATATTGAGGTTTTAATAAGACTAGTCTTACTGAGAAGTCGAAGTTAACTTGTTGGAGCTGTGATAAAATTGACTACTTTGAAGAGGAATTGCAAAGTTATTTTAGATAATAACAACGCCAAAGGTGCTAGAACAGATACAGGTTAAACGTTTACTCAGTTTCCGAGAGTTTTTCAGGTGCATAACTATATGTATCATTTTTTTTTTCGTAGATGAAGTGCGGTTGGTTCATTCTCCTGGTTGAGGTGTTTTCAAGAATCATGAAAGGTCTGAATGCGGATTGTAACCGTTAAGGTACAAATGAGGTTCAAGATGAAATCAAGTGGCAAACTTGAAGAATTATTTAGTTTCATATGTTATAATCAATATTTTAATCCATTTTAATTGTCCAAAGTTAGTAGTCCAATAATCCAATAGTCCAATAATTCATATATATAGTTTAATATATAATATTCGAATTAATTAATACGTATCGTGACCCGTGTACCTGTCTCAGTATTGATCATAACTCAAACTATATATATATTTTGGAATCAACCTCAACCCTGTATAGCTAACTCCGTCATTTGAATATAGAGTGTCTATGGTTGTTCCAAGATATATATATATATATATATAGATGGGTCAATATGATATGTCTAAACCTTGTATATGTGTCCCGACGGTATGTAAAGTGCATAAAATAAATAACAGAAATTAAATGACGATAAATAAAATTGCGAGAATGTAAATTGCGATAATTAAATTGCGATAAATTAACTGTAACCAGTTAGCTAGGAACAGTTAGCTAGGAACAGTTAGCGTGGATTCTTAACAAAATTCTTCTCATAATTAAATTTTTTGTTTCTAACAACTTTTATCATGTCCAATGTTTTCTTCATTATGCCACTTGTTGGATTCTGATAGGTCAAAATCCAAATATGAAATTTGAATGGAAATGGTTATTATGTGGTGAACGGATACATATATCGGTGGTTGTAAGTAAGATAGTAAATGACCGTTGAATCAAATTCGAAGAATGTACAGTGTAACTTACTAATGTGAAATCTAAATATTCTTCGAGTATTACCTACCCGTTAAAATATTTTTACCATTAACAGTTTGTACGAAAGAATTTTTAATTACAAACTTTATGAAAATATACTTACATATATATTTTCTCCAGATGTAATCATGGATCTAATGAGTTAATATGATATTAAACTCATTTGATTTACCATTAGAACAAGAACATTTATTCTCTAAAACATTAGAGATTACATAATCGCCACGTCGAACGAAGATGTAGAACGTTAGGTAGAACGATGATCATACTCGAGGTGCAGAATAAAATGTTGAGGCACGTGGTGCGGAGGTGCTTGTTGATGTCCAAAGTACAGATTGTGATGTTCACGACACGGTTGCGGTTAGGGTGATAAGGGTACTGTTGGCGTTGATGATGGTGGTACTAATTATACTACTGATGCTGCTGCTGGTATTTGTAACCCTTACACCATAATCTCCATAGCCGTCACACGAGCGCGAAGTTCGTTAACTTCTGCTAGTACACCGGGACGATTGGCGGTTGGAGCGAGCGGATGAATACGATTCGTAATATAGGATAGTATATAATTGTGACGAGATACTCTAGAAATGAAAGAGAAAATGGTTTCTCTGACAGGTTCGCCGGTAAGTGCTTCAGGTTCTTCACCCAGAAGTGAATTCGATTGGTGGAAGGGATCACCTTCTTCTTGTCTCCAGTGATTTAATATATTACGAACCCATCCCCAATTCATCCAGAATAGATGATGGGAAATTGGTTGATCCATTCCAATGACGCTGCTTTCGGAGCCCGAATGGAAATACATATTGGCATAACTGTCGGAATCTGAGGAATTCGAACTAAATGCGGAATCCATCTCGATTAATCAGGGAAATAAATTTTTGGTATGGAATAGATTATAGGAGTTAGAGTTGGTATTCTTCAATACATAATTTACATATGTATATATAATACCAAAATCCCATAAATTACGGAGGATCTTTGATGTGAAATGATTTTCAGATATCAGATGATATTCTAACTATATAGAATATCTATGTATATAATACTAAATATTTCATAGACTACAGAGGAATTTACGGCATATGTCAGGCAAATCCACATATGCGCTAAGATATGAATTTATCTATACACTGTCTATGCATTAGAGGCAGTAAGACATGTCTAGATTAAGAATGATAAGCAGGTAATTTCATAAGGATGATAGGCAGATTATTTATGACTAGAAATGATAAGCAAAACTTTTGACATGCAGACACGGTCGGAGTCCAGACTCACTAATGCATCTAAACAACTATCAGTTAGACACACTAATGCAAGACCTGGTTCGCTAAGACCACCGCTCTGATACCACCTGTAAGGAACCGTCCCTTATCCACCTGGACGAAGTCATCAACATTTGGTCCCATTGCGATGATTGACTCCAAGTAATGTCCTTAAAATGAGAAAATGCACAGCGGAAGACTTAATTCGTACCTGAGAATAAACATACTTTAAAGTGTCAACCAAAAGGTTGGTGAGTTCATAGGTTTATCATAATAATCATTTCAATATGTTAATAGACCACAAGATTTCATAATCATAAACATAATACACTCGCAAGTGTATGTAAAACATTCTAAGTGGTTGAGCACTTGGTAAACATTTAATCAACGTCGCATATTCCCTTTATTATGAAATCTCACTACACCGTACCAAGTGTAGTCACGAAACAAAGTACTATGCAACCGTTGAATACTGGTCGTCCAGTCCGGTTGGGGTTGTCAGGCCCGATAGATCTATCAACAGGATTCGCGTTTACAATACCCATGTAAATAGTAGTTACCAAGCTACAGGGAAATATTCCAGTGGTACAACTCAACGTAGAATATATTTTAAGTATTTGTGTCTATTTCATAAACATTTATAAAAGTAGCGCATGTATTCTCAGCCCAAAAATATATATTGCAAAAGCAATTAAAAAGGGAGCAAATGAAACTTACCTAATGTATTTTGTAGTAAAAATACATATGACTATATTGAACAACTGAATAATGCAGGGTTGGCCTCGGATTCACGAACCTATATCAGTTATATATATTAAAACATATAATAACATGTAAACAAGTTTATGTATTAATATTATTAATATACTTGTTACATTCATAATTTATATGTTATATTAATAAACTACTTATAACTATCTTATATATTAATGACTAATACAAACTAAAAATAATTATGTTTATACTTGTTTCAATTTAATAGTGTTTAGGACCTCATATGGTAATTTAGTATTTTTGAGATTTAATCAATAATTAATCGATTTTGTTGATTAAGATCCTATACTTTATATCGTTAAAGGGGTTGGATCCATAAATATATCCTAATATTGATAATCATGTGAAAGTGAATCATACCTCAAGGATTGAAAAGTAAAAGTCCTAAAATGACACCAATAATTATGTAAGATACCAAAATACTTATGAATTTGACTGTTTGGTTTTAAGTGGGTTTCATTTATGAAATTACACGATTTCATTATCCTAATTTACGTACTAACGAATATAAATGGGCGAAATATATGATTCACGGTATTTAATTACTCGTATTTTAACTTCTAAATTGGTTTTTTTTTTAGTTATTAACAAAACTAATCATCAAGTACAAATTTTAGAAACTGACTTCCATTTTAAAACTCAAAGTTTTCTTATCATTAATAACAATGATATTGTAATAGTGGTTCGAATTGTTTTAATAAATCGTTTGTACATAGTATGATTAATTACAACAAATAATATTGTGTTAGTTCGATTAAGATTTCTTTTCTTTTTTTTTTAGTTTTAAACAAATACAGAGTATATAAGAATATTGGTCCAGCTCATCACTCTAATTCCTGTATTCATTTACTATATGACCAATATTATGCTCAATTACCTCAATAAATTAGTGGAACGTTAAATAAGGAAACCATTATGGTAGACTATGTTGTGTCCCACATGCTATTTTAAAACACCATATAAAGTGAGTTGGCCATGAGCTGTAAATTGTCCCACTGACTAGCTTCTAGCGACCCATGCTCCTATCATGACCTTTGTAACCCATGATTTCCTGTGCCCTATCCTACTCGAGAAACTTGTTTTGAAAATTACTTGAACAGCATTTCGTCGTAGTATTTTATGTATAAATACTACTAATAATACCCCTAACTATATTACTAATCTTAATAGTAATAATAATATTAATAATTTTAATAATAATAATAATAATAATATAAATATACGTTATAGATAGCAGAGATATAGAGAGATTGAAATTGAGAATGAGGTACACGAGTTTTATAGATAGTTCATGGCCAGCTATGATCCACTAAAAAAAATTTAATAAAAATAAAACTTGTCGACACTCGTGATTCATATCATATGTATTACATAAGTTTAATATTATTTAATATTTAATATATAAAATCTTTAGAATTAATTAAATATTATATTATATTTACGTGCGTAGTAAAAATGTAATTTTTACTAAAACGTCTCATACATTGTCACTCGACTCATGTACCACTTTCGGTTTTTCGAGAGCACTTTCGTACGTTTAGAAAACTAGCATTTTACGTTTCGGGACTAGTACCTTTGTCAAAAATTAGACTTAAAACATTGGAAGACTAACCCACTCTAAGTGTCACTTAATCTTTTGAGTATTTTGGTCATTTCCTTTTATAAATCATAGTCTCGTTATTTAACAAAACATACTTAATAATATTAGTTTTAAATCAAAACATTTTATATCAAGGTTAATATTATATTTTATAATTTTGTAAAATATATAAATAAATATAACATAATATTTAATTTCTCAATAATATCGCTTTTGTTCTTACATGTGAGTCATTAGACTAAATTTCCGAATACCGTTAAAATAAGGGTTTCCTAATTCAAAGTAGACCTTATGACAAAGACTCATATTCCTAATTCAATGTATGTGATAATTCAATCGAATAATATTATCTTTTACTTACATCGATAAATATGTTTATGTAAAGTAATATATATAATACACATAATTGTTCGTGAATCGTCAGACATGGTCAAAGGGTAACGGATTTCATGAATATAGATTTCAAGGTTTTCGAGACTCAATATTACAGATTTTGCTTATCGTGTTGGAACATATAAAGATTAAGGTTTAAATTTGGTCGGAAATTTCCGGGTCATTACATCTGTCTTTTGTCTTCACCTTTTATTATTTAAACGAATATCACTTGTAAATAGAACAATTGCAACTAAAAGCTTGTCTTTCTTGAAGGATAATGCTATGAAATATATGTTCGTTTTTAGTATTATCAGTCCTCAACCGTCCTAAAACATAGTTGGTGTCAAAAAATAAGTGCACTTAAATCATACCACAACACAACCTGCCAATGTCTAATTAACATAGCAATCCATCATCTAAACATGGCAATCATCTAAAATCAACATGGTATTAACAATATCATGGTAATATGAGTAAACAACGGTAGCATGGCACGGTACTTAAACTCTACCATGAGATAGACCCACTCATCAAATACAAGCAACAGAAGGTTCTCAGAGGTCTAATCTTTCTGAGCCTTCTCTTTGTCTTTACCACTTGAACAAAGTACAATACAAGTCAGCAATCATATCTTGGTAACTTACTGTAGTGACCCGAACTTTTCCATGTTTATATATATTAATTGAGATTGATATTTACACGATTAAATGTTTCCAACATATTAAGCAATCAAACTTGTTAAGACTTGATTAATTGAAATATGTTTCATATAGACAATTGACCACCCAAGTTGACCGGTGATTCACGAACGTTAAAACTTGTAAAAACTATATGATGACATATAATGGATATATTTATAGTTAACATGATACTATGATAAGTAAACATATCATTAAGTATATTAACAATGAACTACATAAGTAAAAACAAGACTACTAACTTAATGATTTTTAAACGAGACATATATGTAACGATTATCGTTGTAAAGACATTTAATGTATATATATCATATTAAGAGATATTCATACATGATAATATCATGATAATATAATAATTTAAAATCTCATTTGATATTATAAACATTGGGTTAACAACATTTAACAAGATCGTTAACCTAAAGGTTTCAAAACAACACTTACATGTAACGACTAACGATGACTTAACTACTCAGTTAAAATGTATATACATGTAGTGTTTTAATATGTATTTATACACTTTTGAAAGACTTCAATACACTTATCAAAATACTTCTACTTAACAAAAATGCTTACAATTACATCCTCGTTCAGTTTCATCAACAATTCTACTCGTATGCACCTGTATTCGTACTCGTACAATACACAGCTTTTAGATGTATGTACTATTGGTATATACACTCCAATGATCAGCTCTTAGCAGCCCATGTGAGTCACCTAACACATGTGGGAACCATCATTTGGCAACTAGCATGAAATATCTCATAAAATTACAAAAATATGAGTAATCATTCATGACTTATTTACATGAAAACAAAATTACATATCCTTTATATCTAATCCATACACCAACGACCAAAAACACCTACAAACACTTTCATTCTTCAATTTTCTTCATCTAATTGATCTCTCTCAAGTTCTATCTTCAAGTTCTAAGTGTTCTTCATAAATTCCAAAAGTTCTAGTTTCATAAAATCAAGAATACTTTCAAGTTTGCTAGCTCACTTCCAATCTTGTAAGGTGATCATCCAACCTCAAGAAATCTTTGTTTCTTACAGTAGGTTATCATTCTAATACAAGGTAATAATCATATTCAAACTTTGGTTCAATTTATATAACTATAACAATCTTATTTCAAGTGATGATCTTACTTGAACTTGTTTTCGTGTCATGATTCTGCTTCAAGAACTTCGAGCCATCCAAGGATCCATTGAAGCTAGATCCATTTTTCTCTTTTCCAGTAGGTTTATCCAAGGAAATTAAGGTAGTAATGATGTTCATAACATCATTCGATTCATACATATAAAGCTATCTTATTCGAAGGTTTAAACTTGTAATCACTAGAACATAGTTTAGTTAATTCTAAACTTGTTCGCAAACAAAAGTTAATCCTTCTAACTTGACTTTTAAAATCAACTAAACACATGTTCTATATCTATATGATATGCTAACTTAATGATTTAAAACCTGGAAACACGAAAAACACCGTAAAACCGGATTTCCGCCGTCGTAGTAACACCGCGGGCTGTTTTGGGTTAGTTAATTAAAAACTATGATAAACTTTGATTTAAAAGTTGTTATTCTGAGAAAATGATTTTTATTATGAACATGAAACTATATCCAAAAATTATGGTTAAACTCAAAGTGGAAGTATGTTTTCTAAAATGGTCATCTAGACGTCGTTCTTTCGACTGAAATGACTACCTTTACAAAAACGACTTGTAACTTATTTTTCCGACTATAAACCTATACTTTTTCTGTTTAGATTCATAAAATAAAGTTCAATATGAAACCATAGCAATTTGATTCACTCAAAACGGATTTAAAATGAAGAAGTTATGGGTAAAACAAGATTGGATAATTTTTCTCATTTTAGCTACGTGAAAATTGGTAACAAATCTATTCCAACCATAACTTAATCAACTTGTATTGTATATTATGTAATCTTGAGATACCATAGACACGTATACAATGTTTCGACCTATCATGTCGACACATCTATATATATTTCGGAACAACCATAGACACTCTATATGTGAATGTTGGAGTTAGCTATACAGGGTTGAGGTTGATTCCAAAATATATATAGTTTGAGTTGTGATCAATACTGAGATACGTGTACACTGGGTCGTGGATTGATTCAAGATAATATTTATCGATTTATTTCTGTACATCTAACTGTGGACAACTAGTTATAGGTTACTAACGAGGACAGCTGACTTAATAAACTTAAAACATCAAAATATATTAAAAGTGTTGTAAATATATTTTGAACATACTTTAATATATATGTATATATTGTTATAGGTTCGTGAATCAACAGTGGCCAAGTCTTACTTCCCGACGAAGTAAAAATCTGTGAAAGTGAGTTATAGTCCCACTTTTAAAATCTAATATTTTTGGGATGAGAATACATGCAGGTTTTATAAATGATTTACAAAATAGACACAAGTACGTGAAACTACATTCTATGGTTGAATTATCGAAATCGAATATGCCCCTTTTTATTAAGTCTGGTAATCTAAGAATTAGGGAACAGACACCCTAATTGACGCGAATCCTAAAGATAGATCTATTGGGCCTAACAAACCCCATCCAAAGTACCGGATGCTTTAGTACTTCGAAATTTATATCATATCCGAAGGGTGTCCCGGAATGATGGGGATATTCTTATATATGCATCTTGTTATTGTCGGTTACCAGGTGTTCACCATATGAATGATTTTTATCTCTATGTATGGGATGTGTATTGAAATATGAAATCTTGTGGTCTATTGTTACGATTTGATATATATAGGTTAAACCTATAACTCACCAACATTTTTGTTGACGTTTTAAGCATGTTTATTCTCAGGTGATTATTATGAGCTTCCGCTGTTGCATACTTAAATAAGGACAAGATTTGGAGTCCATGCTTGTATGATATTGTGTAAAAACTGCATTCAAGAAACTTATTTTGTTGTAACATATTTGTATTGTAAACCATTATGTAATGGTCGTGTGTAAACAGGATATTTTAGATTATCATTATTTGATAATCTACGTAAAGCTTTTTAAACCTTTATTGATGAAATAAAGGTTATGGTTTGTTTAAAAATGAATGCAGTCTTTGAAAAACGTCTCATATAGAGGTCAAAACCTCGCAACGAAATCAATTAATATGGAACGTTTTTAATCAATAAGAACGGGACATTTCAGTTGGTATCCGAGCGTTGGTCTTAGAGAACCAGAATTTTGCATTAGTGTGTCTTATCGAGTTTGTTAGGATGCATTAGTGAGTCTGGACTTCGACCGTGTTTACTTGAAAAATGATTGCTTAACAAATTTTGTTAGAAACTATATATTTTTATCATGTGAATATTATGTGATATATTAATCTCTTAACGCGTTTGATATTATGTGATAGATGTCTACCTCTAGAACAAGTCCCATTGACTCACCTAATAATAATGAAGAGTCAAATGTAAATTGGAATGATTCGTGGACTGATTCACAAGTTTCCGAAGAGGAACCGGAAGAAGAGTCGGAACCGGAAGAAGAATCGGAACCGGAAGAAGAATCGAAACCGGATGAAGAAATAGAACCGGTGGGGGAAATAATAAAACGGTTAAGTAAAAGAAAATCCTCAACCAACCGACCAAGGTTAATTATGGTCAATGGTGTTTCCGCCAAGGAAGCAAAATATTGGGAGGATTACCAATTCTCCGATGAATCGGATTCCGACGAGAATTCCGATGATGTTATAGAAATTACCCCAACTGAATTTAAAAAGGCAAAAGAAAATAATAAGAGAAAGGGCATAAAAATAGAGAAATCTAATTCCAACCCCGATGAACTTTATATGTATCGTCAACCCCCGAAGTCCTTAAGTTGTAACAATGACCCGGGAACCTCTAAACCACCAAGTTTTTCTAAACCAATGTGGACAACGACGGCTCGTATTAGGGGAACATCATATATCCCTAGAAACTTGGCAAAACGAACCAAAACCGAAGAAGAAGAAACGAGCGAGTCGGAATAAGATAGTTGTATTCGTGTGGTGTAATATATGTAATATAGTGTTCTTATGCTTTATGATATATGTAAAAATTGCTTGTATTAATAAGTATTTTTTTATGAAACTAACTCTTGTCTATTTTACAGTTTAAAAACACAAAATGGATAGACAACCCAATATTTTAAGAGACCTACCCGGAGACATGATTGATGAAATCTTGTCTAGAGTCGGCCAGAATTCTTCGGCACAACTATTTAAGGCGAGATCAGTTTGTAAGATATTCGAAGAACGTTCCAAGAATGTCTTGGTTTATAAGAGACTTTCGTTTGAAAGATGGGGGATATCACATTGGGAAACCCATAAGTTACGATGTGTTTACTTTGACGCATATATTGCGGGGAACCCAAATGCTATTTTACGCAACGGGTTAAGAAATTATTTTGACTCAATATATCCGAATATTGGACTTCGTGATTTAGAAAAAGCGACTAACATGCAACATAAAGAAGCATGTTATGCTTACGGATTAGTAATGTTCGCTTCTCACCAAAGTGAGAACAAGAACATCGGGCTACAACTATTAAACAAAACGTTTCCACAAGTGACGGAGTCGGTAATTGGGGTAAGAAATGAGGTTTTTAGATTATTACGTGACTGTTGGACATTACGTAACCCTCGTCCCTTTGACAACGTTACAACACGCTGTCTTATCAACGGCCATAACGGTTATGTTCCACAAGACCAAGGATGGGAAGTATGTAGTGACCCGAACTTTTCCATGTTTATATATATTAATTGAGATTGATGTTTACATGATTAAATGTTTCCAACATGTTAAACAATCAAACTTGTTAAGACTTGATTAATTGAAATAGGTTTCATATAGACAATTGACCACCCAAGTTGACCGGTGATTCACGAACGTTAAAACTTGTAAAAAAACTATATGATGACATATATATGGTTATATATATAGTTAACATGATATTATGATAAGTAAACATATCATTAATTATATTAACAATGAACTACATATGTAAAAACAAGACTACTAACTTAATTATTTTGAAACGAGACATATATGTAACGTTTATCGTTGTAACGACATTTAATGTATATATATCATATTAAGAGATATTCGTACATCATAATATCATGATAATATAATAATTTAAAATCTCTTTTGTTATTATAAACATTGGGTTAACAACATTTAACAAGATCGTTAACCTAAAGGTTTCAAAACAACACTTACATGTAACGACTAACGATGACTTAACGACTCAGTTAAAATGTATATACATGTAGTGTTTTAATATGTATTTATACACTTTTGAAAGACTTCAATACACTTATCAAAATACTTCTACTTAACAAAAATGCTTACAATTACATTCTCGTTCAGTTTCATCAACAATTCTACTCGTATGCACCCGTATTCGTACTCGTACAATACACAGCTTTTAGATGTATGTACTATTGGTATATACACTCCAATGATCAGCTCTTAGCAGCCCATGTGAGTCACCTAACACATGTGGGAACCATCATTTGGCAACTAGCATGAAATATCTCATAAGATTACAAAAATATGAGTAATCATTCATGACTTATTTACATGAAAACAAAATTACATATCCTTTATATCTAATCCATACACCAACGACCAAAAACACCTACAAACACTTTCATTCTTCAATTTTCTTCATCTAATTGAACTCTCTCAAGTTCTATCTTCAAGTTCTAAGTGTTCTTCATAAATTCCAAAAGTTCTAGTTTCATAAAATCAAGAATACTTTCAAGTTTGCTAGCTCACTTCCAATCTTGTAAGGTGATCATCCAACCTCAAGAAATCTTTGTTTCTTACAGTAGGTTATCATTCTAATACAAGGTAATAATCATATTCAAACTTTGGTTCAATTTCTATAACTATAACAATCTTATTTCAAGTGATGATCTTACTTGAACTTGTTTTCGTGTCATGATTTTGCTTCAAGAACTTTGAGCCATCCAAGGATCCATTGAAGCTAGATCCATTTTTCTCTTTTCCAGTAGGTTCATCCAAGAAACTTAAGGTAGTAATGATGTTCATAACATCATTCGATTCATACATATAAAGCTATCTTATTCGAAGGTTTAAACTTGTAATCACTAGAACATAGTTTAGTTAATTCTAAACTTGTTCGCAAACAAAAGTTAATCCTTCTAACTTGACTTTTAAAATCAACTAAACACATGTTCTATATCTATATGATATGCTAACTTAATGATTTAAAACCTGGAAACACGAAAAACACCGTAAAACCGGATTTACGCCGTCGTAGTAACACCGCGGGCTGTTTTGGGTTAGTTAATTAAAAACTATGATAAACTTTGATTTAAAAGTTGTTATTCTGAGAAAATGATTTTTATTATGAACATGAAACTATATCCAAAAATTATGGTTAAACTCAAAGTGGAAGTATGTTTTCTAAAATGGTCATCTAGACGTCGTTCTTTCGACTGAAATGACTACCTTTACAAAAACGACTTGTAACTTATTTTTCCGACTAGAAACCTATACTTTTTTTGTTTAGATTCATAAAATAGAGTTCAATATGAAACCATAGCAATTTGATTCACTCAAAACGGATTTAAAATGAAGAAGTTATGGGTAAAACAAGATTGGATAATTTTTCTCATTTTAGCTACGTGAAAATTGGTAACAAATCTATTCCAACCATAACTTAATCAACTTGTATTATATATTATGTAATCTGGAGATACCATAGACACGTATACAATGTTTCGACCTATCATGTCGACACATCTATATATATTTCGGAACAACCATAGACACTCTATATGTGAATGTTGGAGTTAGCTATACAGGGTTGAGGTTGATTCCAAAATATGTATAGTTTGAGTTGTGATCAATACTGTGATACGTATACACTGGGTCGTGGATTGATTCAAGATAATATTTATCGATTTATTTCTGTATATCTAACTGTGGACAACTAGTTGTAGGTTACTAACGAGGACAGCTGACTTAATAAACTTAAAACATCAAAATATATTAAAAGTGTTGTAAATATATTTTGAACATACTTTGATATATATGTATATATTGTTATAGGTTCGTGAATCAACCAATGGCCAAGTCTTACTTCCCGACGAAGTAAAAATCTGTGAAAGTGAGTTATAGTCCCACTTTTAAAATCTAATATTTTTGGGATGAGAATACATGCAGGTTTTATAAATGATTTACAAAATAGACACAAGTACGTGAAACTACATTCTATGGTTGAATTATCGAAATCGAATATGCCCCTTTTTATTAAGTCTGGTAATCTAAGAATTAGGGAACAGACACCCTAATTGACGCGAATCCTAAAGATAGATCTATTGGGCCTAACAAACCCCATCCAAAGTACCGGATGCTTTAGTACTTCGAAATTTATATCATATCCGAAGGGTGTCCCGGAATGATGGGGATATTCTTATATATGCATCTTGTTATTGTCGGTTACCAGGTGTTCACCATATGAATGATTTTTATCTCTATGTATGGGATATGTATTGAAATATAAAATCTTGTGGTCTATTGTTACGATTTGATATATATAGGTTAAACCTATAACTCACCAACATTTTTGTTGACGTTTTAAGCATGTTTATTCTCAGGTGATTATTAAGAGCTTCCGCTGTCGCATACTTAAATAAGGACAAGATTTGGAGTCCATGCTTGTATGATATTGTGTAAAAACTGCATTCAAGAAATTTATTTTGTTGTAACATATTTGTATTGTAAACCATTATGTAATGGTCGTGTGTAAACAGGATATTTTAGATTATCATTATTTGATAATCTACGTAAAGCTTTTTAAACCTTTATTGATGAAATAAAGGTTATGGTTTGTTTAAAAATGAATGCAGTCTTTGAAAAACGTCTCATATAGAGGTCAAAACCTCGCAACGAAATCAATTAATATGGAACGTTTTTAATCAATAAGAACGGGACATTTCAGTTGGTATCCGAGCGTTGGTCTTAGAGAACCAGAAAATTTGCATTAGTGTGTCTTATCGAGTTTGTTAGGATGCATTAGTGAGTCTGGACTTCGACCGTGTTTTCTTTAAAAATGATTGCTTAACATTTTTGTTGGAAACTATATATTTTTAACATATGAATATTATGTGATATATTAATCTCTTAACGTGTTTGATATTATGTGATAGATGTCTACCTCTAGAACAAGTCCCATTGACTCACCTAATAATAATGAAGAGTCAAATGTAAATTGGAATGATTTGTGGACTGATTCACAAGTTCCCGAAGAGGAACCGGAAGAAGAGTCGGAACCGGATGAAGAAATAGAACCGGTGGGGGAAATAATAAAACGGTTAAGTAAAAGAAAATCCTCAACCAACCGACCAAAGTTAATTATGGTCAATGGTGTTTCCGCCAAGGAAGCAAAATATTGGGAGGATTACCAATTCTCCGATGAATCGGATTCCGACGAGAATTCCGATGATGTTATAGAAATTACCCCAAATGAATTTAAAAAGGCAAAAGAAAATAATAAGGGAAAGGATATAAAAATAGAGAAATCTAATTCCAACCCCGATGAACTTTATATGTATCGTCAACCCCCGAAGTCCTTAAGTTGTAACAATGACCCGGGAACCTCTAAACCACCAGGTTTTTCTAAACCAATGTGGACAACGACGGCTCGTATTAGGGGAACATCATATATCCCTAGAAACTTGGCAAAACGAACCAAAACCGAAGAAGAAGAAATGAGCGAGTCGGAATAAGATAGTTGTATTCGTGTGGTGTAATATATGGAATATAGTGTTCTTATGCTTTATGATATATGTAAAAATTGCTTTTATTAATAAGTATTTTTTTATGAATCTAACTCTTGTCTATTTTACAGTTTAAAAACACAAAATGGATAGACAACCCAATATTTTAAGAGACCTACCCGGAGACATGATTGATGAAATCTTGTCTAGAGTCGGCCAGAATTCTTCGGCACAACTATTTAAGGCGAGATCAGTTTGTAAGACATTCGAAGAACGTTCCAAGAATGTCTTGGTTTATAAGAGACTTTCGTTTGAAAGATGGGGGATATCACATTGGGAAACCCATAAGTTACGATGTGTTTACTTTGACGCATATATTGCGGGGAACCCAAATGCTATTTTACGCAACGGGTTAAGAAATTATTTTGACTCAATATATCCGAATATTGGACTTCGTGATTTAGAAAAAGCGGCTAACATGCAACATAAAGAAGCATGTTATGCTTACGGATTAGTAATGTTCGCTTCTCACCAAAGTGAGAACAAGAACATCGGGCTACAACTATTAAACAAAACGTTTCCACAAGTGACGGAGTCGGTAATTGGGGTAAGAAATGAGGTTTTTAGATTATTACGGGACTGTTGGACATTACGTAACCCTCGTCCCTTTGATGACGTTACAACACGCTGTCTTATCAACGGCCATAACGGTTATGTTGCACAAGACCAAGGATGGGAAGTAGTCCTAGTAAAACCAGAATGCATGACTTGTTTCTGGACGTATGAATTACGTGTCTTTATTGCCTTTGCTGAACGACTTGTGTACTAGCTAGAATTGTCTTCACAACTATCTTGTATCAAAGTTATTGTGTGCTATATTTCATGCTTTATGTAAAATAAGCGGTATTGTAAGTTTGTAAAATATTGTATAAAAGTTTGAACGCGAAATATTATTATAATCAGTTTTTCATATAGAATTGTAGTAGTTGAATTGTATATTAGCTACTAAGTATGAACTTAACGGGTAGGTACTACCCGAATTTAAACTTATAAAACGCTAATATGAAGAAAAAGCTTTTATAAATGAGTTCATATTATGCTACGAAATACTATTAACTACTCTTAATATTCTGTATGATTAACTTGTTCCATTTAACTATTTTGAAGGAAATGGCACCGACTACTCGACACACCGTGAATATGAATGAAGAGGAATTCCGTACTTTTCTAGCTTCAAACATAGCCGCAGTACAGGCTGCGCTACATACCAACAATAACCTTGGATCTAGCAGTACAGGAAATCGTGTAGGATGCACCTACAAAGAATTCACTGCCTGCAAACCTTTGGAATTTGATGGAACCGAAGGACCGATCGGATTGAAACGGTGGACCGAGAAGGTCGAATCGGTGTTTGCCATAAGTAAGTGTACTGAAGAGGACAAAGTAAAGTACGCTACGCATACCTTCACAGGTTCTGCGTTAACATGGTGGAATACCTATCTAGAGCAAGTGGGACAAGACGATGCGTACGCACTACCGTGGTCAGCATTCAAGCACTTGATGAACGAGAAGTACCGTCCCAGAACCGAGGTCAATAAGCTCAAGACAGAACTTAGAGGGTTACGAACCCAAGGATTTGATATTACCACGTACGAAAGACGATTCACAGAATTGTGCCTATTGTGTCCGGGAGCATTCGAAGATGAGGAAGAGAAGATCGACGCGTTTGTGAAAGGATTACCGGAAAGAATCCAAGAAGATATAAGTTCACACGAGCCCGCCTCCATACAACAGGCATGTAGAATGGCTCACAAACTAGTGAACCAGATTGAAGAAAGAATTAAAGAACAGACTACTGAAGAGGCCAATGTGAAGCAAGTCAAAAGAAAGTGGGAGGAAAACGGTGATAAGAATCACCAATACAATAACAACAGCAATTACAACAATAATCGCAACAATTATCCCAACAATCGCAACATCAATCGCAACTACAACAAACGGCCCAACAACAACAACAACAACAACAACAACAACAGCAACTACAACAATCATCCCAACAACAATAATAACCGCAACAACAACAACAATCAGAAGCAACTATGCCAAAGGTGTGAAAAGAATCACTCGGGGTTCTGCACCAAATTTTGCAATAAGTGTAAAAGAAATGGTCATAGCGCGGCGAAGTGTGAGGTCTACGGACCAGGGGTTAATAGAACGAAAGGAACAAATGGTGTCGGAACGAGTAATGGCGGAGCAAGTAGTGTCGGAGCAAGTTATGCCAATGTAGTTTGTTATAAATGTGGAAAACCAGGCCACATTATTAGAAATTGCCCGAACCAGGAGAACACGAATGGACAAGGCCGTGGAAGAGTTTTCAATATTAATGCGGTAGAGGCACAGGAAGACCCGGAGCTTGTTACGGGTACGTTTCTTATTGACAATAAATCTGCTTACGTTTTATTTGATTCGGGTGCGGATAGAAGCTATATGAGTAGAGATTTTTGTGCTAAATTAAGTTGTCCATTGACGCCTTTGGATAGTAAATTTTTACTCGAATTAGCAAATGGTAAATTAATTTCAGCAGATAATATATGTCGGAATCGAGAAATTAAACTGGTTAGCGAAACATTTAAGATTGATTTGATACCAGTAGAGTTAGGGAGTTTTGATGTGATAATCGGTATGGACTGGTTGAAAGAAGTGAAAGCGGAGATCGTTTGTTACAAAAATGCAATTCGCATTATACGAGAAAAAGGAAAACCCTTAATGGTGTACGGAGAAAAGGGCAACACGAAGCTACATCTTATTAGTAATTTGAAGGCACAAAAACTAATAAGAAAAGGTTGCTATGCTGTTCTAGCACACGTCGAGAAAGTACAAACTGAAGAAAAGAGCATCAATGATGTTCCCATTGCAAAAGAATTTCCCGATGTATTTCCGAAAGAATTACCGGGATTACCCCCACATCGATCCGTTGAATTTCAAATAGATCTTGTACCAGGAGCTGCACCAATAGCTCGTGCTCCTTACAGACTCGCACCCAGCGAGATGAAAGAACTGCAAAGCCAATTACAAGAACTTTTAGAGCGTGGTTTCATTCGACCAAGCACATCACCGTGGGGAGCTCCTGTTTTGTTTGTCAAGAAGAAAGATGGTACATTCAGGTTGTGTATCGACTACCGAGAGTTGAACAAACTTACCATCAAGAACCGCTACCCACTACCGAGAATCGACGACTTATTTGATCAACTACAAGGCTCGTCTGTTTATTCAAAGATTGACTTACGTTCCGGGTATCATCAAATGCGGGTGAAAGAAGATGATATTCCAAAGACTGCTTTCAGAACACGTTACGGTCATTACGAGTTTATGGTCATGCCGTTTGGTTTAACTAATGCACCAGCTGTGTTCATGGACCTTATGAACCGAGTGTGTGGACCATACCTTGACAAGTTTGTCATTGTTTTCATTGATGACATACTTATTTACTCAAAGAATGACCAAGAACACGGTGAACATTTGAGAAAGGTGTTAGAAGTATTGAGGAAGGAAGAATTGTACGCTAAGTTTTCAAAGTGTGCATTTTGGTTGGAAGAAGTTCAATTCCTCGGTCACATAGTGAACAAAGAAGGTATTAAGGTGGATCCGGCAAAGATAGAAACTGTTGAAAAGTGGGAAACCCCGAAAACTCCGAAACACATACGCCAGTTTTTAGGACTAGCTGGTTACTACAGAAGGTTCATCCAAGACTTTTCCAGAATAGCAAAACCCTTGACTGCATTAACGCATAAAGGGAAGAAATTTGAATGGAATGATGAACAAGAGAAAGCGTTTCAGTTATTGAAGAAAAAGCTAACTACGGCACCTATATTGTCATTGCCTGAAGGGAATGATGATTTTGTGATTTATTGTGACGCATCAAAGCAAGGTCTCGGTTGTGTATTAATGCAACGAACGAAGGTGATTGCTTATGCGTCTAGACAATTGAAGATTCACGAACAAAATTATACGACGCATGATTTGGAATTAGGCGCGGTTGTTTTTGCATTAAAGACTTGGAGGCACTACTTATATGGGGTCAAAAGTATTATATATACCGACCACAAAAGTCTTCAACACATATTTAATCAGAAACAACTGAATATGAGGCAGCGTAGGTGGATTGAATTATTGAATGATTACGATTTTGAGATTCGTTACCACCCGGGGAAGGCAAATGTGGTAGCCGATGCCTTGAGCAGGAAGGATAGAGAACCCATTCGAGTAAAATCTATGAATATAATGATTCATAATAACATTACTACTCAAATAAAGGAGGCGCAACAAGGAGTTTTAAAAGAGGGAAATTTAAAGGATGAAATACCCAAAGGATCGGAGAAGCATCTTAATATTCGGGAAGACGGAACCCGGTATAGGGCTGAAAGGATTTGGGTACCAAAATTTGGAGATATGAGAGAAATGGTACTTAGAGAAGCTCATAAAACCAGATACTCAATACATCCTGGAACGGGGAAGATGTACAAGGATCTCAAGAAACATTTTTGGTGGCCGGGTATGAAAGCCGATGTTGCTAAATACGTAGGAGAATGTTTGACGTGTTCTAAGGTCAAAGCTGAGCATCAGAAACCATCAGGTCTACTTCAACAACCCGAAATCCCGGAATGGAAATGGGAAAACATTACCATGGATTTCATCACTAAATTGCCAAGGACTGCAAGTGGTTTTGATACTATTTGGGTAATAGTTGATCGTCTCACCAAATCAGCACACTTCCTACCAATAAGAGAAGATGACAAGATGGAGAAGTTAGCACGACTGTATTTGAAGGAAGTCGTCTCCAGACATGGAATACCAATCTCTATTATCTCTGATAGGGATGGCAGATTTATTTCAAGATTCTGGCAGACATTACACCAAGCATTAGGAACTCGTCTAGACATGAGTACTGCCTATCATCCACAAACTGATGGGCAGAGCGAAAGGACAATACAAACGCTTGAAGACATGCTACGAGCATGTGTTATTGATTTCGGAAACAGTTGGGATCGACATCTACCGTTAGCAGAATTTTCCTACAACAACAGCTACCATTCAAGCATTGAGATGGCGCCGTTTGAAGCACTTTATGGTAGAAAGTGCAGGTCTCCGATTTGTTGGAGTGAGGTGGGGGATAGACAGATTACGGGTCCGGAGATTATACAAGAAACTACCGAGAAGATCATCCAAATTCAACAACGGTTGAAAACCGCCCAAAGTCGACAAAAGAGCTACGCTGACATTAAAAGAAAAGATATAGAATTTAAAATTGGAGAGATGGTCATGCTTAAAGTTTCACCTTGGAAAGGCGTTGTTCGATTTGGTAAACGAGGGAAATTAAATCCAAGGTATATTGGACCATTCAAGATTATTGATCGTGTCGGACCAGTAGCTTACCGACTTGAGTTACCTCAACAACTCGCGGCTGTACATAACACTTTCCACGTCTCGAATTTGAAGAAATGTTTTGCTAAAGAAGATCTCACTATTCCGTTAGATGAAATCCAAATCAACGAAAAACTCCAATTCATCGAAGAACCCGTCGAAATAATGGATCTTGAGGTTAAAAGACTTCAGCAAAACAAGATACCAATTGTTAAGGTTCGATGGAATGCTCGTAGAGGACCCGAGTTCACCTGGGAGCGTGAAGATCAGATGAAGAAGAAATACCCGCATCTATTTCCAGAAGATTCGTCAACACCTTCAACAGCTTAAAATTTCGGGACGAAATTTATTTAACGGGTAGGTACTGTAGTGACCCGAACTTTTCCATGTTTATATATATTAATTGAGATTGATGTTTACATGATTAAATGTTTCCAACATGTTAAACAATCAAACTTGTTAAGACTTGATTAATTGAAATAGGTTTCATATAGACAATTGACCACCCAAGTTGACCGGTGATTCACGAACGTTAAAACTTGTAAAAAAACTATATGATGACATATATATGGTTATATATATAGTTAACATGATATTATGATAAGTAAACATATCATTAATTATATTAACAATGAACTACATATGTAAAAACAAGACTACTAACTTAATTATTTTGAAACGAGACATATATGTAACGTTTATCGTTGTAACGACATTTAATGTATATATATCATATTAAGAGATATTCGTACATCATAATATCATGATAATATAATAATTTAAAATCTCTTTTGTTATTATAAACATTGGGTTAACAACATTTAACAAGATCGTTAACCTAAAGGTTTCAAAACAACACTTACATGTAACGACTAACGATGACTTAACGACTCAGTTAAAATGTATATACATGTAGTGTTTTAATATGTATTTATACACTTTTGAAAGACTTCAATACACTTATCAAAATACTTCTACTTAACAAAAATGCTTACAATTACATTCTCGTTCAGTTTCATCAACAATTCTACTCGTATGCACCCGTATTCGTACTCGTACAATACACAGCTTTTAGATGTATGTACTATTGGTATATACACTCCAATGATCAGCTCTTAGCAGCCCATGTGAGTCACCTAACACATGTGGGAACCATCATTTGGCAACTAGCATGAAATATCTCATAAGATTACAAAAATATGAGTAATCATTCATGACTTATTTACATGAAAACAAAATTACATATCCTTTATATCTAATCCATACACCAACGACCAAAAACACCTACAAACACTTTCATTCTTCAATTTTCTTCATCTAATTGAACTCTCTCAAGTTCTATCTTCAAGTTCTAAGTGTTCTTCATAAATTCCAAAAGTTCTAGTTTCATAAAATCAAGAATACTTTCAAGTTTGCTAGCTCACTTCCAATCTTGTAA